>NC_051214.1:3517551-3577551 GCF_015220715.1 Pygocentrus nattereri
ACATTGTCTGCAAATAGCTGAGACGCCACCCTCTGGCCTCCACACATAATTCCCTCCTGACCTTGGCTACGCCTTGACACCCTGTCCATGAATATCATGAACAGGAGTGGAGACAAGACACAACCCTGCTGGAAAGAATCAACTATCTGAGTTTCAACTATCGGTTGCAGTCTGGCGTAGACTTTCCCAGGGAGGCTGAGCAGTGTGATGCCCCGATAGTTGACACATACCCTCCCGTTCCGCTTTTTTAAAAATGGGGACGACCAGCTCGGTCTGCCAGTCCAAGGGTACTGTTCCTGAGGTTCATGTAATATTGCAGAGGCACTTCAGCCACAACAGCCCCACAATATCCAGAGCCTTAACATCTCTGGACAAGTCTCATCCACCCCTGGTGCCTTGGCACTGAAAAGCTTGCCAACTACCTCAGTGACCTCCACCAGGGAAATGGAGCTTGACACGCCAGAGGCCTCTGGCCCTGACTCCTGTGAGGGCGGCATCTCTCCTAGATTAAGGACTTCTTCAAAGTCTTTTTCCATGGCTTCTCCAAACTTCTCCCACGCCCCGGATTTTGCTTCTGCCACCATTGCGGCTGCCACCTTCTTTGCCTGTCGGTACCTCTCAGCGTCAGGAGTCCTTTGGGCCATGCATGCCCTAAAAGCCTCTTTCTTCAGCTTCACGGCCTCCCTCACCACTGGTATCCACCAGGGGGTTCTTGGGTTACCGGCTCGACAGGCACCCCTAAGCTTTTGGTCACAGCTATGCCTGGCAGCTTCCACAATGGAGGTTTTGAACAGGGTCCATTCATACTCCATGTGCCCCACCTCCCGTGGGAAATCAGAAAAGCTTTCCCGGAGGTGGGAGTTGAAATCATTCTGAACAGGGGCCTCCGACAGTCGTTCCCAGCACACCCTCACTATTCACTTGGGCCTACTGGGTCTGAGCATCAGTTTTCTTTGCCATCTGATCCAACTCACTACCAGATGGTGAACAGTTGACAGCTCAGCACCTCTCTTTACCTGAGTGTCCAGAACATATGGTCCCAAGTCAGATGAAACGATAACATAGTCGATCATTGATCTCTGGTTATTATGGAAAATCCATGCCTGGCACAGAAGTTTAATAACAATTCACCATTTGGATTTAGATCGGGCAGGCCGTTCTTCCCAATCACACCTCTCCAGGTCTCCCAGACATTGCCAATGTGAGCATTGAAGTCTCCCAGTAAGACTATGCAGTCTGAAGGGGGCACCCTTTCCAGAACCCCGCCCACTCGCTTCAAGAAGGCCAAATACTCTGACTTGTTGTTTGGTGCATAAGCACACACAACAGTCAGAGTTTTCCTCTTTGCAATTTTAATTCGCACTGAGGCGACCCTCTCTCCAAATGCACAGCCGCCAGTTGGAGTTGGAGAGGTAATAACCCCTGTATTGGAGTTTGGTTCCAGAGCCGTCACTGTAGGTGGAGGTGAGCACAATTATATCTAGTTGGTACCTCTAAACCTCCTGCACAAGCTCTGCCTCCTTCCCCCCCAGTGACGTTGCATTCCACATGCGAAGAGCCAGTTTCGGCCACAAGGGCCTAGGCTGCCAAGGGCCCCCCTGCAATCTCCCACTGCCTGTGCAGCACTGCACCATTCCCCCATGCTGCACCTAGCGGGCGGTGGGCCCACATGGTCCCACCACGGTGCCTCTTCTGGCTAAGCCCGGCCAGGTTACATGGGCTGCCCGGCTTCCAGGCGCTCGCCGGGGGACACTACCCCCAGGTCAAGCTCCAGGGATAGGTCCCAGTGACCCTATCCCAGCTAGGGTACACGGTATTCTGTGCCCATTTTTCATGGTGGGTTTTTGGATCGTGTTAGTCTGGGTCTTCACTCCAGACCTGTTCACCCTGGGAGACCCTACCAGGAGCATATTGCTCCCTATGACTCCTAGACCCCTAGACCACACAAGCCCTTCTGCCATGACAAGGCCCCAATCCAGGAAGGGCCTGCACAACTGGCACAATAAAAATATGAATAAATAAACAAAAGAAAGAAACACCTGTTCATAAAACTGAAAGTTTGCATACAAATCAGTCCAAAAATGTATTTTATTTCCCTCTGTTTCCAGCAGAAGCTCCTCTTACCATGTGGAGAGATTTTCCTGAACTCCTCCTTGCACAATTCCTCTAGTCTGTCTTTCAGATCAGAGAGAGATTTCCTCACTCCATCAAATGAGGGATGTTGATGGACAGTGAAGCTGGAGGAGCCCTCACATCCAGCAGAGACTCTCAGAGACTGGAAGCTCTACAGAGAGAAAACAGAGCAGAGAGAGTTAAAGGAGGAATGAACTATGTCAAATTAGGCGAGAGACACTGGCGATTATGGTGAACTATAAAAATGGACCAAAAACGGCAGCAGCAGTCGTGTTGTCCACTTTTGTCCATTTAATATACAGCAGCATGTCATACAATGTTAGAAACTACATATTCTATCTGGCATTACTTTTCAATTCAACACGGTTTAAGGCGAATGTGAGCACTTAGACATGCAGATAACACCAGGTTATCATAAGCTTCCATAGCCTGTTAGGTACTTAAAAGAGATGGTTCATGTCAAGCGAGTAACAGAAGAAGAATCATTTCTTGTGTTATATAGAACAATATAGAAACGTATACAACACATTCTCCATCACTCTGGAGACCTATTTAACCATGCAAAGAACCATTTAACCATTTAACTCATGGTTCTAAATAGAACCACTGCCTGTACTAAGGAACCCTTGAAAAACCATCTATTTTAAGTGTACAGGTCAAGTGAAAACGTAAGTGGAATATTGAGAAACAGATATGTCTTAGCTGATTGAATACAAACTCAATATCTGTTGAACAATTATTGCTATGAACTTTTGGTAAGAGACACCTTAGAGCCTCTCTGAGGAGCAGGTTCCTCTGTAGGTGAGTGACTGTTACCTGGAGGAAATGGATGTGATCCTCTGTGACAGAAAGCTGCTCCAGCTCAGTGTTTCTCCTCTTTAGATCATCAATCTCCTGCTGCAGGTTCTCCAGGAGTTCTTCAGTTTGTCTCAGCTGGTTCTTCTCCTGAGTTCTGATCAGCTTTGTTACTTCAGAGCGCTTCTTCTCAAAGGAGCGGATCAGTTCAGTTAAGATCCTCTCACTGTCCTCCACTGCTGTCTGTGCAGAGCGCTGTTAGGACACAGACACACAAGATGAAGCTCCATTTAAACACCAGCTATCATTCACTCTCTCACTGAGACTCTATATCAGTGTTTCCCAGTCTAGTCCTCTGGAACTTAAGCCACATTTTCAATCTATCCCAACGCCCAGTTCAACAATGCCAAGTACTTCTTTCTTTATTGAGTGGTTCAACAACTGGGATACAGCAAAAATGTGGACCATCTAGGGGTCTTCATGGGCTCCTATATATATTTGTCTGTATATCTAACTTTATTAACTGTTATGATTCTGTAGTGGAAATCACTGCATGGGCTCAGAAAAACTTTTGAAAAACACTGTCTGTGAACACAGTTCATCACTGCATCCACAAATGCTGTTAAAACTCTAAAACAGAAAGAAGAAACCAAATATAAACAGGATCCAGAAATGCTGCCACCTTCTCTGGGCCTGAGCTCATTTAAAATGGACTGAGGGGAAGTGGAAAAGTGTCCTGTGGTCAACGAATCAACATTTTAAATTCTTTTTAGAAATCATGGATGCTGTGTCCTCCGGTCTAAAGACCACTCATCTTACTATAAGTGCACAGTTCAAAAGTCAGTATTCATGATGGTTTAGGGGGGCATTAGTACACATGGCATGGGTGATCTGTACATCTGTGAAGGCACAATTAATGCTGAATGATATATATACGTGTTTTGGCAACATCTGCTACAGAAAAGTAGTATTTTCCTTTAAAAATATGATTTAAATTGCTGATAAAGTCATGTGTTGTTGGAGAGTGGGCATAATACTCTATATTCCCACAAAGTTGAAGTTGGGTAATCTTATTTTTGTAGAGCTCTAAATTGCGATTGGGATTGTTACACCTTCATCGTTGACTTTTAAAGTCGGATTTTTAAAGTCACTTGAGGCAAAGTGTTCCTTTCTGCTAGGATTTTATTCATGACATCATCAGCAATTAGTTGACATCAACACGAATTTTCATCACTTTAAAAATTGGAGGTGATGCAACTCCTCCTACTCACCTTAAGAGTGACCACAGCCTGTTTCAGCTCCTGCAGCTCCTTCACTTTCTGCTGGAGTCTCTGCTGGGATTTCCTCTGAGCCTCCTTCAGCTGACGCTGATGAAAAATACATTATATGGATTTTAATTTACAAAGACTGCTGTAGAGTTGAAGCTCTCTCTTACATTTAATACCTTCTATATATCATGTGGCCACTACAAAGGTGTAAAAAGGCTGGAAGATTGATGTTGGTCAGTGAATGCATTGTCTTGTGTAAAAATGACCACATTTTTAAAAATATATCTTTGCTTCTATTGAACTAGGATCATTATTCAGTTATTTGTCTTCAGACTTGTTAACTCCAAAACTCACATTCATGACTCATTACGTGAAATAATCCACTGAAATGACATTTAACTCACTAATGCAATTCATTCTAGTTCAGCAACACAATAAACATGAACTGATTCTACAAGATTTATCTTGTCTCACCTGTTTCTCGGTTCTCTCGGCTGCAGCTGCTACTGTATCGTGGCCTTTGTGTTCATGCATTGTACACAAATAACAGATGCAGCTTTGGTCAGTACGGCAGTAGATCTCCATCAGTTTGTCATGTTGAGAGCAGATCTTCTCCTGTAGTCGTGTGGAGGCTTTGACCAGCTGGTGCTTCTTAAACGCAGGAGACTGATAGTGAGACTGAACATGAGCCTCACAGTAAGACGCTAGACACACCAAACAGGATTTGATGGCTTTGAGTTTTCTACCAGTGCAGAAATCACACTCCACATCTCCAGGTCTAGCATAACGGTGACCAGAAGAACCAGCTCGGAGTTTCTTCTTCACTTCCTCTACCACTTCAGCCAGTATGTTGTTCCTGCGTAGAACAGGCCTTGGAGTGAAGGTCTCTCTACACTGGGGGCAGCTGTAGATGCTTCTCGGATCTTCTTCATCCCAGTGTCTATTAATACACACCATACAGTAACTGTGTCCACAGTGAATAGTCACTGGATCCTTCAGCAGATCCAGACAGACTGGACAGCTGAACTGGTCCTGATCCACTGAAATACTGGCATCTGCCATTTTCCTGCATTCACAGACTGATAGAAAGAGAGAGAGAGCAGCACTCTGAGATCAGTTTCACTTCTTTGATTAGAGTAGGAGTGCCTTCCTTCCTGAGTGGCTCAGAGGAATGTTTTCTCTCTGGCTAGTTTAATCTTGGACTTGTGGCCACCCAATGTATATGTACAATGTAGAAATAACTGTATAAATGAATTGTTTGTTTGTGGACATGCAGTTTGCATGTTGTTCACACTCCCGTCAGGGTTTCCAGGTCTGGAGTATTCTTGCCACATTGGGATAGTTTAAAAAATGCAGGTGCAGGAGTAAATTATACATTTCCAGTCATTTTATGTTATAGATTTAAATTATGTAACTGTAAAATGCTACACAGAACATCTACTTATCTATTTATTATAAGCTACTGTCTTGATTACTGCTGGATGTGCATCCAGGCAATACATGCATATTGCATGTATTGCCTGGATGTTATCTCTTACATATTAGCTATCTCTTCTGTAGGTACATGTCCTCTGCTCTGATCAGAGCTAGTTTGTTTGTCATGTAGTGTGTAAATCCCAAACATGGAGGGAATAAAACATATCAACGTTAGACACGTGATAGACATTATATGACATTAATCCAAAGGTGGTTTTTGCCTTGTTTTTAATGTGGCGATGACATCTTTGACTTTGACACCCCCTCAAAGTGAGCCTAACTTAGTTTTCTTGTTACACTTAACATTAATATGCCTGCATTCTCAGAAAAATAAAGGTACTAAACTGTTACTGAGTCCATCTCAGTCCCTTTAGTCAGGGAACATAACTGAACCATAATCCACTGAAATGATCTGTTCTAAGCTGGACTGACTCCACACACCCCGCCTCGCCTCGCCTCCAGGCTTTTATTCTAAAACATTCGGTTATGAAAAGGAACAAATACCAACTGTTCACCTGGAGAAACTGATTTAATCTCCACAATCAGACCTTAGAACCACTGTAGAACCTCTGAGGGAACATTTACACTGTACCTTGATGAGCGAAAAATGAACCTTTATTTCTAACAGTGTATAAATTCAGAATGTTATCCGGTCCTGTTGGAATATTTACACACTGGGCAGGAAAGAATCTGATCTGCACCTGACAAACACTGGTCCTTCAAGGTATCCGGCTAGCCTGTTTTTAGCCACAATCATTGCTACCTGTGCTGCTACTTTGTTATCAGCATTTAGTGGAGCATAAACACAGCTCACAACAATAGTAGGAAGTCCCTTCCGAGGTTGAAAGGACAGAGGGTGGGGGTCATCACTTCCAGGTTTAGGAATTGGGATTTTTATGTTGGTACTCCATGTATTGTTTACATACTCTTATGAAACGTGACACATGCTGCGGCCTTGTCTCAGTTTCAGAGGCTCCTCCCCCCTGGTACCTGGTTAAATAATTCAACAGTGAACCTAAATATTTGAATTGATTTGTAATCCATGTTTATTTAAAGTAATTCATAAAATACATGTATTTTAAATGTAACACATTTCCAGCCACTCCTGCCACTTAACATCTTGTTGTTTTGGTTAATTGTATTTATAATTTTAAAAACTCTAACGTCCACTGATTTTGAAGTCATTAAAGGAGAATTCCACCAGTTTTACTAATGTCTGCATAATTCAGTGGGTGAAATGTATACAATGTCAAGGTGGTTTAATGTAAAATGGTTCATTTGTAGAAAAACGTACTGACTCTGAGGTCTTTACAGTGGCGGTAATAGGAGCCAGGGGTCCTAATGTATACAATACAAATGTAAACATTTTATTTATTTTCCAAAACCACCAATGTACTTCTGAGGTTTTTATATGTAATGTTGATGACGGTAAAACAGGGCTAAATCATTAAAAATAAAGTTTTCTTTGGGGACTATTTAGCCTCAGAACACCTTTAATGTATCCATACACCAACAACAGATTAGAATAACAATTAACATACATTTTAGCCCAAAACGTCTCAAAACTACTGTAAAACGATGTCTCAGACAGGCTAAGTATTCATAACCATTCAATGTAATACCTTTCTGCGGTGTAGCTTTATAGAGGCCTTAAACTCTTCAGATGTCTGGTTCCTATCACTACAGCTGTGAATAATTCTGACTTACCAAGTTTCTCTAGAATTAAACATTTTGCACCAAACTACTCTGATGGAATTTCTTTACATCTTAACCATTTAATTATGCAGATATTTTGAGAAATTAAGATTGGTTGTGACGAGGAGTGAGGTAGCGGACGCATGTGCGGAGGTAAGCGACTTTTATTGAGGGCAAATCCAAAATCAGGGTCATAATGGTCCAGGCTCAAAGCGCCGATGCGTACAGATCGTGGGGCAGACATGACAAACCAGAAACAAACAACAACAGATATTCAAACAAAGCAAAACATCCAACAGAGCAAGGACAAAGACCGATACAAAGACCAGCCAAGACAAAGTGCAAACACAGGGCTTAAGTAACCAAGGGTAACGAGGGACAGGTGAACACAATCAGGGGCAGAGTAACTGTGGTTTATTTAGTAGCGATGCTGTGAAGGTGTAGGAACAAACTCTTCGGTGACACCCGTCTCATTGTTATCATTCAGGGGGCCCCTTTCCTGTCCAGCTGACTCCTGTATCAGCTTCCACTGAAACCCACAGGTCCCACAGAATAAACTTCAACCAGGATCTACACAATATGATAGAAATTAATGTTACGACTATAGAATTAATAAGATCAAATTCACCAGAGTTCCCCCCTTTTTGGTACATTTACGTCTCAAAAAACCAAGGAAGGGCTCTTACTTGCATACTTTAAGTACATGGAGTGCGAGAACGAAAAACATGTCAGGCAACTTTCTTTCTTAAATGTCCATCAAACAATCTAGACAGGAAAAAGTCTCTCGCGGTCCTCCTGCCCTGAGCAACCACCTATTGCACTCCATGTCAATCTTAAAAGGATGATAACGAATCACTTAAAATGTAATTAGCAAATACATATGAAACCTCAGAAAATAAAATAAAAAAATGTCCACCTTCCAGCTGGTCAACCCATCGGACTTTCCAGCAGACCTATCCCTGCCTAGCAACCATATCCCTAGCAATCGAGAAAAGAAAAAAAACATCTGAGGTCCCAATGTACTTACCCCATAACAGAAACATCATTCTTCAAACAGGTACAATAAACAGAATATCACCAATTATAACATAATGGAACACAAACAAGTACTTGTAAAGATATACATAAACATAAGAATGTGTCACACTGAAGCTCCTCCTTGACTCTGGACAGTCCATCACAGCATCGTGGTGTCAATGATGTCGTGAATAGGAACATCCTCCAGTCCATTTTATTTTCTCTGTCGGGACAAGTTCCTTCAGCATTCCCAGTGGCCTTTCCCCCCTTTTTTCTCATACTAGAGGAAATAAAGAAAGCACCAGCCAGTATCTTGTTGCAAAACCACAGACATACAGTAATATATTGATTAATATATTAGTTAATATAAATCAAATAAATGGAAATTAATTATCCCATTACATAATGACAAAAGACAAGAATAAATGTCAAGATTATAGTAAGCTCAATACTCAAATTGGATATTTATCCATCAATTTAGGTGTTATCACTTCTTCCTCTTCTATATCAGTCATCTGTAAGACTGACAACTGACCATTTTCCCCTTGTACGTAAACAAGACATTGGCATCCGCCTTCCCGTAAGCAACTCATGTGGTGTCATATGCAAATCACGCAACTCACTTGATCGGCATACCATTAGCGCCAACGGAAGTGCCCTACCAAATTCAATCCCATATGCTGACAGATCTTAATAATACGTTTTTTCAGAACTCCATTCATTCTTTCACAAATTCCCTGACTTTGGGATGATAGACTGCACCAAACCGCTGCTTGATTCCTAATTTTTGCAAAATCAGTTTCATTGTCTTATCCACAAACTCTCATCCATTATCCGAAGATATTCGATCTGGAAGTCCCCATCTACTTATGACTTCCCTACACAGAAACCTAGCCACCGACTGAGCGTCTTTTCGCTTGGTTGGACATGCCTCAGGCCAACACGAAAAACTATCAACTACTACCAATAAATATCTCTTACCTTCAATTGGTTTTATCATATCAACAAAGTCCACAACTAACTCGCGCATAGGACCCCTCGGAGTCGGAATATGACCAGGAGGAACCACTATTCCTCTCCGAACATTATTCTTTAGACAGATAATACACCTGCCTATAACATAGTCAATCTGCTCTAATAAGCATGGAGCCCAAAATCCATACTCCTTTGTGATTTTTCTCCTCACTTCACCTCTAGCCACATGAGCTAAACCATGTGCTTCATGAATCATCAAACCTAACAAATCTGAGGGTGCTACTATCAACCCCTCATGATTTCTCCAAAGACCAGTAGAATCTTGTGTGGCACCTCTCTCTACCCACAACTGTTTATCTACTGCAGAAGCCGCTTCCTGCATTAGCTGCACATCCTTAAGTGTAATCTTATCTTCCAAGTCCACTTCATGAGTAACCAAGAAAACCTTACCCAATTTATCCGCTCCTGTAACTCCTCTTTAGCATCTTTTCTTCCCTCCTTAACCCTCCCCCTCCTCCTTCTCCCATCTCTCTTACTGCTAATGACTTTGCTTCTTTCTTTAAAGAAAAGGTGAATAAGATCTGTGACTCCTTTTCTCTGACTCCAACCACTGTATGCCACCACTCACTCTCTCCTAAAACTCTTACCTGCTTTTCTTCTCTTTCAAATGAGGAAGTACATAAACTACTAACATCTTGTAACCCTACCACCTGTCCTCTAGATCCCATCCCATCTACACTGCTCCAGTCTATCTCTCATGAACTTATTCCCTTCAATTCCTCCATCATCAACAGCTCCCTGTCATCTGGAATGGTTCCATCTTCTTTCAAGGCACCTAGGGTGGTCCCATCCTAAAGAAGCCGAGTCTCGATGGCACCGACATCAACAATTACCGACCGGTATCTCTCCTTTTCTTCCTTTCTAAAATTCTTGAACGTGCTGTTTACAACCAACTATCTGTCTTTCTCTCTGAAAACCAGCTACAGGACCCCAACCAATCCGGGTTCAAACCAGCCCACTCTACTGAAACTGCACTCATCACAGTTTCAGAGAAACTCCATGCAGCAAGGTCAGCTGGACTGTCATCAGTTCTGATTCTTCTCGACCTCTCTACAGCCTTTGACACTGTCAATCACAAGATTCTTCTGTCTATCCTTTCTGGCCTTGGCATTTCAGGAACAGCATGGAAGTGGTTTGAGTCCTACCTAGAGGGGCGCTCCTACCAGGTAACATGGAGGGGCTCAACATCCACTCCATGCAACCTCTCCACTGGTGTTCCTCAAGGTTCAGTTCTGGGTCCTCTCCTATTTTCTCTCTATACCCGCTCACTCGGACATGTTATTTCTTCTCATGGCTTTTCATATCACTGCTATGCTGATGACACACAACTCATCCTTTCTTTTCCTCCTAATGACACACAGGTCTCGACTCGGATCGCAGCATGTCTGGCAGACGTTGCAATGTGGATGACAACCCACCACCTCAAGCTGAACCCAAGCAAGACGGAGATGCTTTACATCCCGGGATCTTCTGGTATTCGGTGTGATCTCTCAATTCCCTTTGAGAACACCCTGATTACTCCATCTACAGAAGCTCGTAGTCTTGGGGTAGTTGTAGATGACCAGCTCTCTTTCACGGCTCATGTTGCTAACCTGACTCGGTCATGCAGATTTCTCCTTTACAACATCCGGAGAATTCGACCTTTTCTCTCTAGAGAGGCCACACAGGTACTCGTTCAGTCTTTAGTCATTTCTAGACTAGATTACTGTAACTCCCTTCTGGCTGGTCTTCCAATGCGTACCATCAGGCCCCTGCAACTGATCCAGAATGCTGCAGCTCGACTTGTCTTCAACCTTCCTAAATTCAGCCATGTCACTCCACTGCTGCGTTCCCTTCACTGGCTTCCTGTAGCAGCTCGCATCAGATATAAAACCCTGATGTTGGCCTACAAAGCCAAAAATGGTCCAGCTCCTTCCTACTTGAGATCAATGGTGAAAGCTAGATCCGTACCCAGAGACCTTCGTGCTTCAAGTACGGCTCGACTTGACCCACCATCTTGCAGATCACAAGGAAAACATGCCTCCAGACTGTTCTCTGTCCTGGCACCAAGGTGGTGGAATGAACTTCCCCTAAGTGTCCGAACAGCAGAATCACTTGCTGTCTTTAAACGACGTCTGAAGACCCATCTCTTTACACTACTTATCTAATCACTAACACTGTCTATTAAAGATCTTCACCTCTTTTTGTTCACTGTATTTTATTACAAACTTTTTTTCAGCAGGTTTAGTGTTGTGTAGACTCTGTGTTGAGTTGTAGGTATTTTTCTACTTGTTGTATTTGTTTTAGGTCTCAATGCATAGAACTTCAGGTAGCAATTTAGAGCAAAGCTCTTTAAAATTATGTCGACCTTTATTAACATGAGATATTCTGAAGTAATGACAAGCACTTTTGTAAGTCGCTCTGGATAAGAGCGTCTGCTAAATGCCATAAATGTAAATGTAAATCTGTAACTGCTTTTGCTGCTTCATCAGCTGCTTTATTCCCTCGTGTAACCTTTGACATATCTGCTTGATGTGCTGCACATTTTGCTATTGCTATTTCTTTAGGCCTCATCATAGCCTACAACAACTTCACTATTTGAGCATGATGCTGTATGGGAGATCCAGCTGTCTTCTTAAACCCTCGGCTCTTCCACACCAGGTCTGTTCCTGACCAAAGACTGGCTGTGAATTGGGAACAACTGGAACTACTGACGATGGTTGAAACACTTGTGGCTGGCCCTGATTTGGCTGTGGCTGTGATGCTATTTGGTTTCTTGAGAATTGACTCTGCATCACTACCGCTTGATTCTTCTTCTTACTGTCTGTTAATTGAACTTGAGTGAGTTTCCTCAGAGTCTCTTGGTCCTGTTCTTTTTTCTCCTGTTCCTTTTTCCTATACAGTTCCACTTGATGTGCAATATGATCCGTATATACACCCTTGGCCATACTTCCAAGTCCAACAACTTCTGCCAATTTACTTCTCACTGACAGGGGCAAACCCTTCTTAGCTCTCAGAATTGACTGTTCCATTTGATTCAAATCTGGATCATTTCCTGTAACATTTCTCCACACATGATGAGCTCTTGACACATACGCTCTCGGGTTTTCTTCCTGTCCCAATGGCTCAATAAAGATACTATCGGGATGCACGTTGGTTGGAAATGTTTCCCTCAGCGCTCTCCACATCCGACCTCTAATCGCAGAGAACAGTTCTGGATCATTCACAGCAGTCCCCACATATCGATCAAGTCCAGTTTTCTGTAAAATTTCTTCCATAGCTGGAACACCTAGGAGATTAGCTAAAAGTCTCTTAATATCTCCTATGGCAGGCTGTGTCCCCACCATAATCTCCTCCAGCTTCGAAATCCAAGGATTTCCTCATGCACCCACAGTTTCTCATGCACATCACTTCCACAGTGCCCTTCTTTTCCAAACTCTCAAGAACAAAACTTTTCACACAACCCTAATAATTCTCAAATCTCCTATATACCCTATTTTAAATAGTCTTTCTCAGGGGCTTATAGGGATCACTTAACTTACGTGTCCTTTCAAAAAGGCTCATTTTCTATCAAATCCCCCTTGAAAGCTCATGGTTTTTATTCCTAATTTATTAACAAATACTCTCCTCATTTACCCTAAACAATAAAAGTCCTCCTTAGGGCTCATGAAAACTCCTAATACGTCCTTTGTGGGGCTTATAAACTTTAATCTCACTATGTCCTCCTGATAAGTAATTTAGTTCTATCAAGTCACCTACAAAGGCTCATAGATTTATTCATATTCATAAAGTACACATTAACAAATTCTAAACTGTCCCCTTGGAGGCTCATAAAGTTTCAACAATACAAGCAGCACACACTGAGAAAGAAGCAGAGGAGGGGCATTCAGCACAAACACAGAGTCCTGCTCTGAACACACACACAAGTTAACTGGCCCCCCTTTTTTCGCAGAAAGAGAGAGAGAGAGAAAATGAATGACTATTTTTTTCACAACACACACAGACTATTTCAACAAAACATACAAATTCAACATAAAAATTCTCTCACACAGGGATTGAACATTTCCCATTCATTCATACAAGCTAGACGCATGCGCATTATGGCTGCATTCCTTTTATTTTCCTTATCCTTTAAAAACTCTAAATTTATGCTACCTTTGAGACAAAGTTATCCTAACGACAAGACAGCATCCATCCCGAGTGGCCAACTACAGGCGAGGGGCTTCTTTCTACGCCGGATTTGCAACTTTAACCTCCAGTCTTATAAACTCATTATAAAACTGACCTTGGAATCAACTAATAATAATCAAGGTTTTTATCGGCCTGCCTATTGCAGCCTCTTACAAGAGGGCTTTTTTTCCCATTTTCGGCCCCTTTTCCTTTACTCTTTTCCTTTCCTTATTTCTCTTAACACTTTTTCCTTTTTACACTTCACTTTACTTCTTCTTTGTTCCTTCACTTTTCTCTATTACCTTTAACTACCGAATTCCCTAGGCCCAGGGTGTTCTCCCCCAAATTTAGACTATTACACTTATTCCTCAAGGCCCAAGTTTCACACTGTGGCGAATGGAAAACACATGACTTACTGTCAACGAGATAAAAAGGGCCCTAATCTGTGTTACGCTTGCATGGTGTCAATCAATCCCACTTCTAGTGTTACTCCTAGGGTATTAACTTCTTCTTAACTCTATTTACTCTTTTCTACTCTTTTTTCCCTTTATTCTACCATACTCCCCCCTGTTGCGGCGTATTACAACGCAACAAAACAAAATTTAGAACGAAGAGGCAAACCCACAACCAAGACAGCATGGCACACCCACACAAAGCTCTTTAACGGTGCGACCAAACAGCACAACAGAACAGCACAGCCTCACCGAATGGACCAGCGCTCACACATGTGAGAAAAACTCACCCTTTCCTGCCGGCAATAGGAGCGGAGGTAGATGCGCTGAGGCAACCGTCTGCACTGCGGGCCACAACACGTCGAGGTTCGTGACGCCAAATTCTTGTGGTTTCTTTAGTAGTGAAGCTGTGAAGGTGTAGGAACAAACTCTTCGGTGACACCCGTCTCTTGCATATAAAGATGTTTATTAGCACTGAGAGGTCGAAGTCACAAACAAGCCTTCGCGAAACAGCTTGGAGAGAACAGCCCAGTCTCTGACACATACATTCCAACTCCTGGTTTTATACCGGTGTGGCCGTATAGACCACATCTGGTTTCTGTCAAGATAGCCTCAGTCCAATGTATGGATCCTCTCAAGCCATATTAGGTATAAACATACGTTCTTCTCCAAAATGGCCCCGGTCGTCTAGCCCCCATATATAGCATTGTTGACGTTCAGGGGGCCCCTATCCTGTTCAGATGCCTCCTGCATCAGCTACTACCATTTCAGTCAGAGGCCCACAGGATAAACTCAACCAGAATCTACACAGTAATAACCAATATGATAGAAAATAATGTTATGACTATAGAATTAATAAGATCAAATTCACCACACTAACTTCAGCTTATGCTGAAGGACACAATTAAGCCATACATTACTGTCTAATAAATACTGTACCTCATTGTCTAACCTGACTACCCCGCTAAATTCAGCTATATGGCTTTGCACGTTTTTCATCCTGGAGCCTAAACCACATCCTCAAGTCTGAGGCCTTAATGAAGACCTGGTTGAAGTTTGAGTGGGTTGAGAGAAGTTTTGTTGAACTAATTACAGAAAAGATTTAAACTGATTACTGGTCTCCTGTCAGCAATCCCTGTTCTGGCCACCAGAGGTCTTCCTCTCCTAAGTTCTAACACTATTACCACGACAACCCTAATGAGCCCCAGTTGATCCTCATTTCCACCCTAAGCTGCTCTGCTATTAAACACCTCTCAGTTGCACTCACACCTTGTGAAGTATTGCCAGTTCCTCAGTGTCTGCTTTACCAAGCCTTGTTTATTCCCTTCTCTTCTTTTGGTGTTTTGGACTGTTGCCTGCTCTTTGGACTGGTTTTTGCTCTTGCCCATTTGGATACTCCTGCCTGGTTTTTTGCTGACTGCTTTTGACTTCCTTTTCTGACCTCGACCTTGCCCCTTGGATTTCCCTGTTTGATTAAACCACCTTTAACCTGCACATGGAACCTTCTCACGTTCCTGAGAATCAAATGTTACATCTCCATGTTTTCTGATGTCTGAGCTGATCGACTAGCCCTCATTATCTGAATTTAGTGGCAAGTTGTGGGAGTTTGGTTTTGTCACTGAACTTTTTCTGTTTGAGTTTATTTTCTAATCATGACGGTTTCCTTTCATATTGTCATTAATCCTGTCCTGCAGTGATCGCTGCTCTGAAATATAGATAGATTACAGTGGAATACACCAACAATTGTACACTACTGTTCAAAAGACAGGAATCAATGTTTTAAAAAAAAATTCAATTTTGTTGCAGAAATTTGAAGTGACTCTAATAAATGAGTGCAACTTCACAGACTCCAAACAATTAAGAGAAAACCTTTTAGATGTATCCAGACTTCTAAAGACTTGTTTGATAATGAAGATGAAATCAATATCCACAATCCTAATTGAAAATCTACAATTAGATCTTGTGAAACAGGAAATTTGAATGTTTTTTAATTCAGTAAATTCTCATTGAATTAAAAAAAACTGGCGGCTGTGCAGTTGGAGTTTGTCCCGGTGGACAAGAGGGTCGCCTCAATGCGAAAGTCGCAGAGAGGAAAACTCTGACTGTCTGTGTTTATGTACCAAACAGGTCAGAGTATTTGGCCTTCTTGGAGCAAGTGGGCACAGTTCTGGAAAGGGCCCACATTCACACCTAAGGGCAAATTACCATGTCCAACTGGCCTGACTGCATGTCTTTAGGCTGTGGGAGGAAACCCACACCAACACGGGGAGAATATGCAAACTCCACACAGAAACTGCCCTGGTCACCCGGCCAGGGAATTGAACCCAGGCCTTGCTGTGAGACAACAGCTCTACCCACCGTGCCACTGTGCCACCCATGCAAAGGTTGCATAACAGCGATGATGGGCTGGCTGTAGAAGCACTACAGCATATCAGCATCTAAAACACAACAGCGTTTGTTCAGTACTGAGAAGAATGCAGGACAGAACTGATAGCTGGTGCAGATGAAATAAACAGCAAGACAGAAGAGCATTTTGGAGCATTTTGAATCACAGTTTAATGGATGATCCTGGACCGAGCCCAAACCCAATGTAGAGCGGCTGAGTGAACGTGGTGTGGACTGTGTGTAGGAGGGTCAGTGTGTCAGAGATGCTGTAGAAGGACAGAGTTCCTGCCCTGTGATCCACATACACTCCTATTCTGGAGGATGATGGAGCTGAGAGCTCAGTCTTAATGCCGTTGTGCGAGAAGGAGAGAGTAGAGAGACACTCCAGACTCCAGGACTGATTGTTGAGTCCAAACACGCACCCATTACCCCATCCTTTCCTGCTGATGCCTTTATACGCCACTGATATGTATACAACACCAAATAACCCTCTGCTCCACTCGACCTCCCAGTAACAGCGTCCACTCACACTCTCCTTACACAACACCTGAGACACTGAATCAAATCTGTCTGGGTGGTCAGAGTAACACTGAGCCCTTCCTCTGTACTTCACCACTCTGTTCTTCTCAGACAGAACCAGCTCATGATTTACTGTGTTGGGATCCAGAGTCAGTGGACAGAAATCTGCAGGAAAATGGAAAGTAAGCAGTAAGTAAGTAAGTTGTCAGTGTATAACGCTTTTCTACAAGCAAGATTTTAGAGTATGTCTCATGCCAAACAACCAGGGGCACAAAAGATGGTTCTTCACAGGTTCTTTGGTAAGAAAACGATTCTATCCATGATTAAAGGTTCTTTGCATCGTAAAGGGGTTCTTCAGATTGATGGATAATGAGCTGGAGATGGTTCTATGTTGAACCTTTTTGGAGCCCTAGGGGAGGGGCTCTGGACTTGTCCCCCACTCACTCATGGTTGTCCTTGTGGGGCTTCACTCTTGCTAGGGGTTCGGGTCCCACCTTTCTGCCAGATCTCATGCTTGTCATCGCGGCCCGGGGGACAGGTGCATTCCACAAGCACCAAAAAGGGTTCTTCTATTGTTCAGGTATCAGACTTGTTACAACAGAAGAACCCTTTTTGGTGCTACATAGACCCCTTTTCCAAAAGGGGTTCTATATAGAACCTTCTACAGCAGGTTCTCCATTAATCTGAAGAATGATTTCACAATGCAAAGACCCCTTTAATCACGCAAAGGTTCTATATTCATGATTCTATACAGAACCATTTTCTTTACTAAAGAACCCTCACAGACCATCATTTTTAAGTGTGTATGATCACTCTATTGGGCTTTTTGGCTCTGTTTTTGGCAGCCAGATTAATATAGTGAGGATTATTTTTGGCAAAAACATAGAAAGTATTACCAAGATCACTCTCACCAGGACAAGACAGTGAAAAGTGCATAGGGTGTGTCAGAGCATGACAGTAAATCAGGGCCTCAAACTGCCTCAAGCTTTGCATTCGTGTAACTCACCACAGAACTGATGAAACATGTTCCTCTCTGTAGGCATGTCACCACCATAAATAACACACTCCAGCTTTGTTTAACCTCATAAACGACAAGGCCCTGCCAGCAGGACCAAGCTTTCACTATACATGTCTATAACCTAAGAATAGCTCAGCCAGTTTGCGCCGAGTAGTTACTGAATAATGAGCCTTATTATGTAATAAGCCTGAGATTTTAAGGGGTTGAAATTCACTTTCTTTGCTAAGGTTAGTTGAGTTCAGATTAAAGGTGTTACATTAAAAGGTGTCAAAGGTGGTCAAATCCTACCTGGATATGACTAGACATATTTGTTAAGTATGGAAATACTATATGCTGGTATTGTATTAAATAATCCTTATTAGGCAATACAATAAATGATCTCTGCTTAAATTCTATGAATTTTTTTCATATTCGCATCTCAGGCTAAGCCTCAGGTGTTTGCGCAGTCTGTGCATGCTTCTCTCTAATTAATTTTTGCCTGTGTTTATGAATAATTATAGGCTCAATATAGACACCCAATATGTCATAGGAAAGCTTAGAACCTCTGCTTGCCAGCTATCTAGCCAGTTTAGCTGTATTTCCTTTCAGAAAATAACCATTTTGGGCGAAAATATACCTTGTTAGCAAAAAATATGATTAATATTTTTTATATTTGCGGTTTTTGTAAATCCATATTTGATCCATTGTGGGCATGTTATATATCATTCAAACCGCCTGGCTTGCCTCTCCTTGTTGGCTTCAAAATGACACCACACCCGTGTATTTCCAACAATGCATTCGGTAGTAATCCTCTTTTTTGTGCAAAGAGTGTTTGAAAAAAACAGAAGGCAAAAATCTTTTATGTCTAATTTAAACCCAAATTAAAATATGATCTCCTTGGGTTATCGCTTTCAAACACACGTGCTCGTGAAGCTGAGATTCTCCCCTTTCCAACGACGCGTCACTCAAACCTGTCGACCAACCAGGTGTGACGTTAGGCGGACGCGCAACAGGGAAGGCGGGATATAAACAGGAAGATTAGCTCGGGATCCCCCGCCGAGAGGGCAGCAGGCACGGAGAACACGGCGGAGGCAAAAAAGAAAAACTAAACAAAACGCGGAAAATGGCTTTTAAAACCCCCCCGAAACCCAGAAAAAGGCTTTTTTATGGGGTGGCAGAGGTCCTCGCTGAATTTGAAAGGCCAAGTGACACAGAGGATTTCGTGGAATCGGAGAGCAGCGATAGCAACTACGACTCTGCGGAGGAGGAGGCCTTTCTCCGGGGACGGGACCCTGCTGGTGACGAGTACGACACACACACACACACACACACACACACACACACTGACATGCATATATAAATTAGCTATATATAAAGTGTGTATGTATGTATGAGTATATATATATATATATGTGTGTATATATATATATATATATATATATATATATATATATATATATATAAATATGTGTGTGTATATATATATATATATATATATATATATATATATATATATATATATATATATAAATATGTGTGTGTATATATATATATATATATATATGGAGATATATATGGATATAGCTACAATACTTTTATATTTGTTTGGATGTTCTAATAGGATCGATTCTGGGTCAGGTGAGGAGTGGGAGCCTGCATTTCCTAAACGCAGTAGGTTGGTCACCCCAACTCCAGCTGCATCTCGGGGGCTATCAAGCCCCTTGCCTAGAACCTCCACCCCCACCCAGAGACCAACTGTGAAAAAGAAGGCAGCACAGGGAAGTCCAAGCTCATCAGGTGCTGCTCTTCTTTCACCAAGAAGGCAAGTTGGGAGTCCACCTCAGGTCTTGGAGCAGGATGAAGAGGACAGGTGGCATGACATCACTGACGAGGATGAAGAACCCAGTCTCTTCAGATTTCTTCCCAAGCGACCACCAGGACCACAACTTTTGCCAAACCCAATATACTCGCCTCTGCAGTTGTTCCAGCTGTTTTTCAGCTCTTCTGTTGTCCGAACACTTGTGGACAACACAAACAAGTTTGGAGAGGTTTCAGCTGCAGCTGGAAAGAAGATAAAGTGGGCTGAAGTTTCTGTTGGTGAGTTTTATGCCTTCATCGGAATCATTGTGTACATGGGCTTGGTGAAAGTGAAGAGTATCAAGGATTTATGGTCCAAGAACCAGCTGTACCAATTCGCATTCCCGTCCACAGTGATGAGCAGCAAGAGATTTGCTGCCATTTCAAGCAATCTCCATATGTCTGACCCTCAGGAGGATGAAGAAAACATGAAAAAGAAAGGAACTCCTGCTTATGACAGACTATTCAAGATAAAGCCCCTGTACACCAACATCCTCTCAGCATGCCGCAGTTTTTTCCAGCCCAGGAGAGAATTGTCCATAGACGAACGAATGGTGGCTTCTAAAGCAAGAAATGGACTGAAGCAGTATATGAAGGCAAAGCCCACTAAATGGGGCTACAAATTGTTCATCCTGGCAGATTCAGCAAGTGGGTACACATGGAATTTTTTTGTGTACGAAGGGAGAAGTGCCTTCACATCAGGAAAAGGACTAAGCTATGATACAGTCCACACACTACTGGATTTTTCACTGCTTGGCCATGGATACAGGGTGTACATGGACAATTTTTACACCAGCCCAACCCTTTTCACTGACCTACTGCAGAACAACACTCTTGCTTGTGGTACCCTGCGTTCCAATTGGCAAGGATTTCTACACACAAAACGGAATGATCTTCCAAAGAGGGCAGAAAGAGGAACCATCCGCTGGTACCGACATGGAAAGCTGCTGTATGTCAAATGGATGGACACAAGAGCGGTAACCATGTGTTCCACAATGCACAAGGCCTACAAAGGGGACACAGTGGAGAGAAGGGTGAAAGACAAACAAGGCGTGTGGAGTACCATCTCTGTTCCCGTTCCGGCTGCTGTGAAGGACTATAACAAGCACATGGGTGGCGTCGACCTTTCAGATGCACTGATTGGGTACTACAATGTCCTCCACAAGTGTAGAAAATGGTACAAGACATTCTTTTTCCATTTCATTGACATCGGAATTGTGAACAGCTTCATTCTGCACCAACAACTGGCTGACATCCATGGACAGGCCTCTCTAACACAAAAAGCATTCAGAGAAGCCTTAGTGATAGAACTCACAAACGTCATGAAAAGGTCTGAAGAAGTTGCAGGACCTTCAGACCCATCCAAGCAGCCAGCCCAGGAGAAGTGCATGCCTGCATTCTTTTCTGGTGATGGTACTGCAGGAAGGAGAAAATGTGAAAACTGCAAAAAAGAAGGGCGGCAAACAAAGACTCCAGTTTTCTGTGCAAAATGTGACGTGGCGTTGTGCCTAGTACCATCACGCAACTGCTTCAAGCAGTGGCATGATGAAAAGTAAAAGAAGGCAGAAGGGGGTGGGGTGGGGTGTTGTGTGGGGGGTGGGGTGGGGTGTTGTACATAGTTTTTTTTTTATTGAACATCATTTTTTGGGTTTTATAATACAGTTGAAATTGTTATGACAAAATTTTGCTGAGTAAAACAACCAAAATGAATCTTCTGCCTCATTTCACTTCTTTATTGGTTATTGATCTGGTTTGGCTTTAGATTTTCATCTGTGGTAAAGGTAAAAGGCCACTTGGAGACATCAAAAAGCTACTTGGAGAGTGGTTGGATGACAGTTTGTCAAATAATGTGAAGAAATACACCACAGGATGTTGCCATCAAGAGTAGGTAATATACAAACACTCTTTTTCCTGCAAAAATTGTTAGAAAATTAGGTTTTTTTTTTCCAATTTGGAGAGGTTGGGGTCCTTTGGAGACTTCAAAGGGACACTCGAAGAAACGTCTGTACACTATCTACTCTAGAGTGAATAACATCTGATCAGTGAGGGTAATCAGTTTAAAATTTCACATGGTAAAAATTTGACCCCAAGGGGCAAAATATGGAACTGCCAAAACATTTCATGGACATGACCTCTTCAGTTTATGGTCCCTAAAATCTAAAACAAAATAAAAGAAATTTTGAAAAGTGCCTTTTTTTTTTTCCCCTCTTTTTTTACCATATTTTGGCCATTATAGTTTAATTTCAATAAGTTCAAGTGTTTTCAATTAATTTTGTAAAGGCTTTTGAGTAATAATACTTCATAAAATTGCCTCTGGATTATATAATATTTGAGTAAAACGCATTAATATTTGGGTATGTCATTTCAGGCGAAAATTGGCAAAAATAGGCTTGGAGCTTAAGAGGTTAAAGGAGACACTGTGTGTGTGTGTGTGTGTGCGCATGTGCTTGTATTGCTATACATGTGAGGAGCCCATGTCCTCACTATGATGATACTATATGAAATATTTGTTCAAGTCAGGACATTTTGCTGGTCCTCACTTGAGCATGTGTTGTTTTTACCATAATTACTATTTTTTAATTTGAAAACTAAAAGAGCAGAAAAATTGCTTTTTGGATACTGAGGTTAAGGTTAGGTTCAGGTTTAAATGTAGTATTATTTAGCTACAGTAACACAAAAATCAATAGAAAGCTATGGGCATTCCTCATATGTATAGCAAGACAAACGTGTGTGTGTGTGTGTGTGTGTGTGTGTGTGTATGTTGTACTTACACCGCAGAAAATCTGCTCTGTTTTTTAGCTCTGAGGACAAAATCTGAACTGCTGCAGCTGTGGAGACACACAAACACACTGATTTAACAGTGTCACGATTGGCCCCTCCCAGTCCTGTCCTTGTGTTCATGTTTTGGTTTAGTCCATGTGCGTTTGTTTTGGTATCTGCAGTCCTGCCCCTTGTTTTGTAACTCCGCCCCTGACTGTTTTCACCTTTGTTCTGACTCACACAATGTAAATGTTTTCTCAAAAGTCAAAAGGTCCAATTGTGTACCTTACATGAGTTTTAAGGCTACACTATATTGACTTTCCCATATTTGTACCTGTATATTTACAAATATTAAAACCCTGGAGTCAAGAGAAGCCAATGCAACTTGAAATTAAAGTAGTTTCAGTGGGCCAATAAGGAGGTTCGGATAAATGTAGGACTGCAATACCTCAACAGCCGAATGATGACAACCAAGCCACCCTGCTCCCAACAAACCCAATCAAACTAATCATGGTAGGTCCAAAAGTTTACTACACACTTTATTAACCTAAGAACAGCTCAGCAGTTTGCATTGTAGTTCATGTAGCTACTAAATATTCAGCCTTATTATGTAAGAAGCCTGGGATTTAAAGGGTTAACAAGCCCACAGTTGTGATGTGGGTGTGAAACAGCAGAGTAAACCTGCAGGAATGTAGTTTCTGAATTGCTACTGAAGTAAAGATTTTTCTGTTTCCAGCAGAAGCTCCTCTTACCATGTGGAGAGATTTTACTGAATTCCTCCTTGCAGAATTCCTCTAGTCTCTCTTTCAGATCAGAGAGAGATTTCCTCACTCCATCAAATGAGGGATGTTGATGGACAGTGAAGGTGGAGGAGTCCTCACATCCAGCAGAGACACTCAGAGACTGGAAGCTCTACAGAGAGGAAACAGAACCAAGGAACATGAAGGAGGACAAGAGCATTAAATGTTCTCAAATCATGTTACACCAACAATAACCTTAAGATTTTAGAGCCTCCCTGAGGAGCAGGTCCCTCTGTAAGTGAATGATGGTTACCTGGAGGAAGTGGATGTGATCCTCTGTGACTGAAAGCTGCTCCAGCTCAGTGTTCCTCCTCTTTAGATCATCAATCTCCTGCTGCAGGTTCTCCAGGTGGTCTTCAGTTTGTCTCAGCTGGTTCTTCTCCTGAGTTCTGATCAGCTTTGTTACCTCAGAGCGCTTCTTCTCGATGGAGCGGATCAGTTCAGTGAAGATCCTCTCACTGTCCTCCACTGCTGCCTGTGCAGAGCGCTGTTAGGACACAGACACACAAGATGGAGCTCCATTTACACTCCAGCTATCATTCATTCTCTCACTGGGACTGTAGACGACTGACTGTCCACATTGTGGCTGTGTAGGACCCCAAAGTGTCCAACACTGGACTCCTCACTGTCCGACTGGAGGAGAGTCTGAGTGAGCTGTGAAACAGCTGCTCCAGCAGATCTCTGCCCACTACTCACCTTAAGAGTGACCACAGCCTTTTTCAGCTCCTGCAGCTTCTTCTCTTTCTGCTGGAGTTTCTGCTGGGATTTCCTCTGAACCTCCTTCAGGTGATTCTAAGGAGAAATTGATTGTTTAATTGTTTTTGAATTTTAACCAACAAGAGTTCAATAACTGCAGAAAAGTGACTTTTGGGCTTCACTAGAGTGTAGAGAGTTGAAACAGGCACAGAGCAGAAACAATGTAAGTTAGTCTGTTAGATAGCTACCGATGTGAAAACTAATGTCAAAATAAAACTAACGTGCAATCAACTGAAAGTTAGAGGTTTATAAAAAGTTCTTATTGTAAGAGCATCCTCCATGTTTAGAGTTAATTTTTCTTCATTATGGGCCCTGGCTTTTAGTTTGGCTGTAACGCAGAGCGAGGTAGCAGACGCATGCGTAGAGGTAAGAGACTTTTATTGAGGGCAAATCCAGGGTCATGGTCAAAACAGTCCAGGTTCAAAAAGCCAACATGGAGAGATTGGGGTTCAGACATGACAAACAGTAGAATGCAACAGATAACAAAGCAAACAACAGAGAGCACTACAATCAAACAGGGCACGGACATCAAACAAAGACCAGTACAGAGCGTGGGGTAGACAAGACAAACCAGAAACAAACAACAACATATATTCATAAAAAAGCATCCAACAGAGCAAGGACAAAGACCGATACGAAGACCAGCAAAGACAAAGTGCAAATACAGGGCTTAAATACACAGGGAACACAAGGGACAGGTGAAAACGATCAGGGGCGGAGTCACAAAACAAGGGTTTGGACTAAACCAAAACAAACGCACATGGACAGGACTGGGAGGGGCCAATCGTGACATTGGCAAGGTTTAGCAAGCTTAAGAGAAAGTTAATGCATTAATAGAATAGACTTAAGGGATGCTGACACGCTGCTCGCTTCTCAATCTTGAGTTCATGTAGATATGTGCACACTGCTCTGACTCAGCTGGTAAACTCAGTATGTGTCCTGGGTTTTGGGTCTTTGCTTTTCTCAAATTGTTCTCCAGCATAAGTATATAAAAACATCTTCAGTTTGTCTCACTCTCCATGTTTAGGGAGTAGTGAGGGTGAGATTAAACAATGGAGATTTTTTTGGATTCAGTTTTGGGGAGCTCTTAGTTTGGGTCATCTGTTTAAGTCTTTAGTTAGCACAGCCATTAAACCTTTAGTGGCATGCTGCATAGCACGCATAGTATGTTAGTACCAACATGGTGATTTAGGGTGTGGTCCCCCACTGTGACTAGTTACTTTCCTTGTTTACTGCGTTCCCCATTTAATGTATTCTTTTTCTAGTTTGTTTTCCCAGCTCTTAGGTTCTTTTGCTTCTTTACTGTCAGCTTTCTCCGGACCCTCAGTTGCCCTGCACTTGAAGCCATCCTCTAGTGTCTGTAAGGAGATTTGTCCTGTAACACTCTTGATTATTAACATAAGGGTCCTGAGTTCGATCCTGACTTAGGCTGAACCCCCTGGAATTTTGCAGATATAAAACAGTCGAACTTCAGCATCAGTGACAGTGTGTGAATAGGACCAAGTAGCATTTTGAGACTGAGCAACTGTACTACTGTGGTGAATAAATATGTTGCCTTTCCAGAGCGCAAAACACTGTTTCCCTGCTTGCTGAACTCTTGCTTGCCTCTTCATTTGACCTCATCACTTCATTTCCTCATCACTCACAACATGAAGTTGCAGGTCACTCAAGCACTACAAAGCTTTGAACCTTCTGGAAGATGCAGGCTGGGAGCCTAAAAGCTTGGTAACTAATCTCACCTGGTTTTTATTGAGTAACGACGATTTGATTTGATATCCACAAAACTTGCCCTCAACGCTTATTTTCATAATCAGCCCCTTAATTAAGTAAAGATTATACTGATTTTACATCATTACCTTGAATTGATTCTAAAAGATTTGAAAATCTTACCTGTTTCTCAGTTCTTTCTGCTGCAGCTGCAACTATATTATGGCCTTTGTGTTCATGCATCATACACAAGTAACAGATGCAGCTTTGGTCAGTACGGCAGTAGATCTCCATCAGTTTGCCATGTTGAGAGCAGATCTTCTCCTGTAGTCGTGCAGAGGCTTTGACCAGCTTGTGCTTTTTCAAGCCAGGAACATCATAGTGAGGTTTAAGGTGAGTTTCACATAAGGAGGCCAGACACGTCAGACAGGACTTGACGGCTTGCTGTTTTCTCCCAGTGCAGAAATCACACTCCACATCTCCAGGTCTAGCATAACGGTGACCGGAAGAACCAGCTCGGAGTTTCTTCTTCACTTCCTCAACCACTTCAGCCAGTATGTTGTTCCTGCGTAGAACAGGCCTCGGAGTGAAGGTCTCTCTGCACTGGGGGCAGCTGTAGATGCTTCTCTGATCTTCTTCATCCCAGTGTCTATTAATACACACCATACAGTAACTGTGTCCACAGTGAATAGTCACTGGATCCTTCAGCAGATCCAGACAGACTGGACAGCTGAACTGGTCCTGATCCACTGAAATACTGGCCTCTGCCATTTTCCTGCATTCACAGACTGATAGAAAGAGAGAGAGAGCAGCACTCTGAGATCAGTTTCACTTCTTTGATTAGAGTAGGAGTGCCTTCCTTCCTGAGTGGCTCAGAGGAATGTTTTCTCTCTGGTTAGTTTAATCTTGGACTTGTGGCCACCCAATGTATATGTACAATGTAGAAATAACTGTATAAATGAATTGTTTGTTTGTGGACATGCAGTTTGTACAAGTATTGCCTGGATGCACATCCAGCAGTAATCAAGACAGTAGCTTATAATAAATAGATAAGTAGATGTTCTGTGTAGCATTTTACAGTTACATAATTTAAATCTATAGCATAAAACCTATCCCAATGTGGCAAGAATACTCCAGACCTGGCAACCCTGACAGGAGTGTGAACAACATATTAGCTATCTCTTCTGTAGGTACATGTCCTCTGCTCTGATCAGAGCTAGTTTGTTTGTCATGTAGTGTGTAAATCCCAAACATGGAGGGAATAAAACATATCAACGTTAGACACGTGATAGACATGATATGACATTAATCCAAAGGTGGTTTTTGCCTTGTTTTTAATGTGGAGATGACATCTTTGACTTTGACACCCCCTCAAAGTGAGCCTAACTTAGTTCTCTTGTTACACTTAACATTAATATGCCTGCATTCTCAGAAAAATAAAGGTACTAAACTGTCACTGAGTCCATCTCAGTCCCTTTAGTCAGGGAACATAACTGAACCATAATCCACTGAAATGATCTGTTCTAAGCTGGACTGACTCCACACACCCCGCCTCGCCTCCAGGCTTTTATTCTAAAACATTCGGTTATGAAAAGGAACAAATACCAACTTTTCACCTGGAGGAAGTGATTTAATCTCCACAATCAGACCTTAGAACCACTGTAGAACCTCTGAGGGAACATTTAAACTGTACCTTGATGAACGAAAAATTAACGTTTATTTCTAACAGTGTATAAGTTCAGAATGTTATCCGGTCCTGTTGGAATATTTACACACTGGGCAGGAAAGAATCTGATCTGCACCTGACAAACACTGGTCCTTCAAGGTATCCGGCTAGCCTGTTTTTAGCCACAATCATTGCTACCTGTGCTGCTACTTTGTTATCAGCATTTAGTGGAGCATAAACACAGCTCACAACAATAGTAGGAAGTCCCTTCCGAGGTTGAAAGGACAGAGGGTGGGGGTCATCACTTCCAGGTTTGGGAATTGGGATTTTTATGTTGGTACTCCATGTATTGTTTACATACTCTTATGAAACGTGACACATGCTGCGGCCTTGTCTCAGTTTCAGAGGCTCCTCCCCCCTGGTACCTGGTTAAATAATTCAACAGTGAACCTAAATATTTGAATTGATTTGTAATCCATGTTTATTTAAAGTAATTCATAAAATACATATATTTTAAATGTAACACATTTCCAGCCACTCCTGCCACTTAACATCTTGTTGTTTTGGTTAATTGTATTTATAATTTTAAAAACTCTAACGTCCACTGATTTTGAAGTCATTAAAGGAGAATTCCACCAGTTTTACTAATGTCTGCATAATTCAGTGGGTGAAATGTATACAATGTCAAGGTGGTTTAATGTAAAATGGATCATTTGTAGAAAAACTTACTGACTCTGAGGTCTTTACAGTGGTGGTGATGGGAGCCAGGGGTCCTAATGTCTACAATACAAATGTAAACATTTTATTTATTTTCCAAAACCACCAATGTACTTCTGAGGTTTTTATATGTAATGTTGATGACGGTAAAACAGGGCTAAATCATTAAAATAAAGTTAGCAGACATCAGGCTAAGTATTCATAACCATTCAATGTAATACCTTTCTGCGGTGTAGCTTATAGAGGCCTTAAACTCTTCAGATGTCTGGTTCCTATCACTACAGCTGTGAATAATTCTGACTTACCAAGTTTCTCTAGAATTAAACATTTTGCACCAAACTACTCTGATGGAATTTCTTTACATCTTAACCATTTAATTATGCAGATATTTTGAGAAATTAAGATTGGTTGTGACGAGGAGTGAGGTAGCGGACGCATGTGCGGAGGTAAGTGACTTTTATTGAGGGCAAATCCAAAATCAGGGTCATAACGGTCCAGGCTCAAAGCGCCGATGTGTACAGATCGTGGGGCAGACATGACAAACCAGAAACAAACAACAACAGATATTCAAACAAAGCAAAGCATCCAACAGAGCAAGGACAAAGACCGATACAAAGACCAGCCGAGACAAAGTGCAAACACAGGGCTTAAGTAACAAAGGGTAACGAGGGACAGGTGAACACAATCAGGGGCGGAGTAACCAAACAGGGGGCAGGACTTAAACCAAAACAAAAAGGCACATGGAGTGTGAGGAGCCAATCGTGACATTGGTATATGTAAATGATCTCTGCTCTGATTGGCTGTCCTGTATTGTGCCTAATTCAAAAAGCAGTCCAGGCTGAAAAACCCCCTATAACTTCAGGCGGAGCTAAACTACTGGTGAACGGTACAGTTTGAAAACTGAGTAATGTGAAATATTATATCAAACTCTTTATTAAAAAAAAAAAGCAAGAAAAATGTATTTTTTAAAGATATGGGCACTTTACTGTGCATGTGAAACTGATCTGTGAACTGATGGACTTGAAGAGTTCTAAATTCAGTGGCTATTCATCCACAGGTCTGGTCAAATCAACTTTGATCATGTGAGTGGTTGTAGTCCCCCCTCCTCTCAGCCCAGCCAGGTAGACCTGGGGTTTGGGGACATTGCTCTGACCGTCCCTCTTCGTCTGGCAGGCGGCGTCTCTGGGGAGGAACGTCTGGGTGCTGTTGTGCCTCCTCATGTGGCTCAGGTTGGTCTGCATCGAGTGGGTCACTTTACTGCGCAGGTTTGCCTGGGAGCACATTCAAGAAGATAATGTACTGAAGATAATGTACTGTGATAAACAAATTAAAAAAAAGTACAAAGTTGCAAATAAAATAAATGCAAATAAAAACAAAATGCAATGATGTGCAAATCATTTAAACCCTATATTTAATTGAAAATACCACAAAGACAGCATATCAAATGTTGAAACTTAGAGATTTTATTGCGTTTCCAACAATATATGACCATTTTGAATTTGATGTCAACAACATGCGCCAAAAAAGTTGGGACATCGGCATGTTTACCACTGTGTTTCATCACCTTCTTCTTTTAACATCACTCTGTAAGCGTTTCAGAGCTGAGGAGACACTGCTGTAGTTTTGAAAGTGATATGTTTCCCCATTCTTACTTAACATATTTCAGCTGTTCATCAGTTTGGGGTCTCCTTTGTCTTATTTTTCATTTCATGATGCACCAAATGTTTTCATTCAACATGTGCAGAATGTGGTTTGACATTGTGTTGCTGAAATAATCAAGGCCTTCCCTGAAAAAGACGTCATCTGGATGGCGTCATCTGGATGTTGCTCCAAAACTGGTATATATCGTTCAGCATTAATGGTGCTCTCACAGATGTGCAGGTCAACCATACAATGTGCACTAATGCCCCCCTAAACCATCTTGAATGCTGGCTTTTGAACTGTGCACTGATAACTAGCTGAGTGATCTTCAGCCCGGAGGACATAGTGCCCATGATTTCCAACAAGAATTTCAAATGTCGAATCGTCGGACCACAGGACACTTTTCCACTTCCCCTCAGTCAATTTTAAATGAGCTCAGGCCCAGAGAAGGTGGCAGCGTTTCTGGATTCTGTTTATATTTGGTTTCTTCTTTGCATTTTAGAGTTTTAACTTTCATTTGTGGATTCAGTGACAAACTGGTGGTTTTCTGAAGTGTTTCTGAGCCCATGCAGTGATTTCCACTACAAAATCATGTCTGTTTTTAATGCAGTGCTGCCTGATTGCCCAAAGATCACAACCAGCAAATACAGGTTTTTTGGCCTCGTCCCTACAGAGATTTCTCCAGATTCTCTGAGTCTTTTAATGATACTATGCACCACAGACACAGATGAAAAGCAAAAGTTCTTTGCTATTTTACATTGAAAAATGTTATTCTTGAATTGTTGCACCATTTGATCATGCAGTCTTTCACAGGGTGGTAAACCCCTCCTCATCTTGACTTCTGAAAGCCTCTCTGTTGCCAATTAACCACCAGGTGATTTTTTAGGCATTACACAACTTTACCAGCTGTTTTGTAACATATTGTTGCCATCAAATTCAAAATGGCCATTTATTTTTGAAAAAACAAATACCATGTCTCAGTTTTAACATTGAATAGGCTCTCTTTGCACTATTTTCAATTAAATGTAGGATTTAAATGATCTCCACACTGTTGCAGTTAGTTTTTTATTTAGCGTCACAACTTTTTTGGAGATGGGGATGTAAATAATATGTAAAGACATGCATAAAATTACTAATATTGAAAAATAATAGTGTAATTACTAGTGGAGTCAACATGTTACTAAGGAAACGATGCACATCTTGGCACAAAGATGATTTCAATATGGTAGAGCGAGCATCACAGTGAGAGAAATTAAGCTTCTATCTTCTGACCTGAGGATGGTCAGCTCCCTCCATTGTTCATCCTATCTGCTGATCTGAGGTGGTCAACTCCCTGCATTGTTGGTATGGCCCTTTGATTGCTGACCATAAGGTCACACAATAACCCTCCAGGGTGGCAAACATCAAGGAGTGTTGATGTTCGCCATCCTTGCAGGGAGTCGGCACCTCTGTCCTTTTGATAGGGTAATTATCATCCCCCTGCTTAACCCCCTCTTCTTTATCACCCTCATCCCCCTCGCATAGCCCTGCTTAACCCCCTCTTCTTCATCACCCTCATCCCCCTCGCATAGCCCTGCTTAACCCCCTCTTCTTTATCACCCTCATCCCCCTCGCTAACCCCCCCTAAAACTCCTCTTCCGCACCTTTATCCTCCTGCCACAACTCCCAGTGTATATAAGGTTCTCATAAAATATCCCTAATCAGACTGGCTGTGATAGACTGGCTGCGATCCACTAAGCTGTGCCCACATTTCCTGTGTGTCAATAAAATCAAGTCTACGCTGAAGGTCTCCTGACTTCTGAATCCTGAAAGCTGAATTTCTAACTGTGAACACTCTCTCTCCCAGTTAAGACTACACAAAATGATCGTGCTGAACCATTTGACATTTGAGACTTCAGATAAACGGATGCAGACTGAGATGATCACCAGTTTGATGGCTTTCCTCCTGAGCTCCCACTCATTCCACTCGTAAGACTTGACAATGTTGCTCTCCAGTATGTGTGTGTCAGTCTGTGTGCTGCTGTCACTTTTAGTGATGGGCTTCACCAGCAGCCTCTCCCCTGACTGCATCTGAACAGACACAGAGGTTATATTCAGACACATTAAGTCTGTTTAGACCTCACACTAACGTGTTTTATGTCTGGATCAACATACATTTTTAAATTATGTCAAAAACTGAAAAAACATAAAAATAGAGATACAAGGTTTTATTCTGACGACAGCAATATATAAGTCATATTTGTATTTATTGTAAAAATAATTGTACAGAGGTATAAAGTTGATGAGCCACACCATGAAGGTATGGGAAAGAGTTGTTGAAGCAAGGCTAAGGCGAGAGGTCCAGATCAGTGAGCAGCAGTTTGGTTTCATGCCCAGAAATAGCACCACAGATGCAGTGTTTGCATTGAGAGTGTTGGTAGAGAAGTACAGAGAAGGTCAGAAGGAGCTGCATTGTGTCTTTGTGGATCTAGAGAAGGCAGATGATAGGGTGCCAAGACAGGAACTGTGGTACTGTATGAGGAAGTCAGGTGTAGCTGAAAAGTATGTTAGGGTGGTGCAGGACATGTATGAGGATAGTGAGACCGGGGTGAGGTGTGCAGTTGGAGTGACAAATGGTTTAAACGTGAAGGTGGGGTTACATCAGGGATCAGCTTTGAGCCCCTTCTTGTTTGCAATGGTGATGGACAGGTTGACAGATGATGTCAGGCAGGAGGCTCCATGGACCATGATGTTTGCAGATGACATTGTAATCTGTAGTGAGAGTAGAGAGCAGGTGGAAGAGAATCTGGAGAGGTGGAGGTTTGCACTGGAGAGGAGAGGAATGAAGGTCAGTAGAGACAAGACGGAATACATGTGTGTGAATGAGAGGGAGGCAGGTGGAAAGGTGAAGATGCAAGGAGTAGAGGTCGTAAAGGTGGATGACTTCAAATATCTTGGGTCAACCATCCAGAGCAATGGACAGTGTAGAAAAGAGGTGAAGAAGAGGGTGCAGGTAGGATGGAGTGGGTGGAGACGGGTGTCAGGGCTGATGTATGACAGAAGGATAGCAGCAAGAGTGAAATGGAAGGTCTACAAGACAGCAGTGCGTCCTGCTATGATGTACGGTTTGGAGACTGTGGCTCTGTCTAAAATACAGGAGGCTGAGCTGGAGGTGGCGGAGATGAAGATGCTGAGATTTTCGTTGGGAGTGACAAGGATGGACAAGATTAGAAATGAGCAGATCAGAGGGACAGTGAAGGTGGAGCAGTTGGGAGATAAAGCCAGAGAGGCCAGGTTGAGATGGTTTGGACATGTGTTGAGGAGGAATAGTGGATATATTGGTCAAAGAATGTTGGAGATGGAGCTGCCGGGTAGAAGGAGAAGAGGTAGACCTCAGAGAAGGTTTATGGATGTAGTGAAGGTGGACATGGAGATGGTTGGTGTGAAAGTAGAGGAGGTAGTGGATAGGGCAAGATGGAGGCAGATGATCCGCTGTAGCGACCCCTAAAGGGAGCAGCCGAAAGAAGAATTGTAAAAATAATTGTAAGATCAGCTTTAAGTGAGTCCCTGAGTTCACGTTTCAGAATGTTTCAATAATGTTTAAGATAAATACTAAAGATATTTTATGTTTGTGAATGCAGGACTGAGACTCTAGAACCTTTATTCACAGCTGGCTGATTGAGAGAATGTGACCAGTCGCTGTTTATGAAAAAGCTGGTGAGCAGTTCTTGGTTAAAAGTTTGCGTAACACTTTTAGAGAACTGGAACGTTCTGAACTCTGCAGATCATACAGATCCAGCTCACCAATACAGCTAATCCTCATTGTGTTTTTTGGAGAGCTTCTAAGTTTGAGCTACAACAGTACCTTACAGCCGTCTCTAATCATATTGGAAGCTTATTTTTATTATGTACCCCCCACAACCCAGAAAGATAAGTAGTTTAGACCGGGTGGGTGTGTATTATTTGCTTTTTTGTGTAGGAGTGGGTAGAAATCACTCTGTAACGGTACCTGGGAGTAGGGAGTGACGCTGGCAAACTGCTGATGGAGCTCGAGCAGCTGGATCAGCTCTGGAGATTTCTTCGCTCTCTCTGCCACAAGCTCAATATACTCATCAGCCTGGGAGGCAAATTCATACGCAGCCTGTCTGGAGCTGAAGCTGTAGTACTTCTCCTTATGTTTCAGGACTCCGATGTTTGGGTTGCCTTTGGAGAGAAGGAGAAGATAATAAAAGAAGCTTTGGAGATATAATCTGCTCCTGAACCAAAGCAAACACAGTACACATATCTCATGTTAAACGTACTAGTCCAGATATCAACTATGGGGCAGTCGTGGGCTGGAGGTTAGGGAACTGGCCCTGTGACTGAAAGGTTGCTGGTTCAATCCCCTGGGCCGACTGAGGTGCCCTTGAGCAAGACACCTAACCCCCAATTGCCTGGGTGCTGTCAATAGGGCTGCCCACCACTCCGGGCAAGTGTGCTCACTGCTCCCTAGTGTGGTGTTTCACTTCACAGATGGGTTAAATGCGGAGGTGGAATTTCCCTGTTTGTGATTAATAAAGTATCACTTAACAACAAGCGGCTATGTTGCGGCTCCACATCTGAATTAGGTTTGTAGGTAAAAATAAAGTAGTTACGAAACGGCAAAGAGAGAGATTTAAAACGAACATCAATAATTTGGAGACGAATGGACTTCTTAGTGCTTATAGTCACTCCAGCTGGTTTCCTGATACGTTTAAACTGCAGCGAGAAACTGACAAACACTATAAAGTCATGAAGCTGAATCAACTTCTCGTTAGAACTTTCCTGTTCCACCTTAAATGGTTCAGCAGTTGCATTCTTGTGCCTCTGGCGACATTTTACAAGAAACTGTTTTACTTTTGTGGAAATGTGTTGTTAAATGTGTTGCATTCTTCAGTGTGGCCTCATCCATGCGTGTTATTGGGGCAGTCATGGGCTGGAGTTTAGGAAACTGGCCCTGTGACCGGAAGATCGCCAATTCGATCCCCAGAGCCGACAGTATGTGACTGAGGTGTCCTTGAGCAAGACAACAAGGCCGGTTCCCTAACCTCCAGCCCACGACTGCAGTCAGACGGTGTCCTTTTCTGTTGACTGCTTTCCCCCCAAAACTCATTAGTTTGAAGGCGCCGTTCTGGCGATTCTTGTGTTTGGCATCAACTCTTCCACAAGATAAATGTGGAAATGACCAGCTCTTCTGTAAGTAGGTGCACGACTGTCACCTGCTGCATCACTATTGGTGCCTAATAATCCCACTGCTGTATAAAAAGCTTGCAGTGTCCACCTGGCAGTAAAAGGCCGTTCTCCTTTATCAGCGTGTGTCCACACGCCCCCCTGTACTGCAGCGGGAGCATATCAAAGTTGGCCGTGGTCTCAGGCAGAAACCACTCACAGGACTTCATCTCTGCTGGATCAACCTGTTCCTCTGACAAACAAACAAACACACAAACAAGCCAAACGACAAAGAAAAGATTATGAACATTTCCTTGCAGTTTAATAACAGGTTATATAACGCACTGCATGCATCATATAAGCATTTTATGGAATGTTTCTGAATGAATTGATGTCTTTTACATTATAAGTATAATCATGTTACTATGGGTGGGTACACAGTGTGTACAGTATAATGATGTGGGTCTGTTTATAATATGTTTAAAGCTGCATCAGGACAGTGCAGTGCAATATATATAAACATACACACAGTAAAGCATAATATGAATGTGTTGTTTTCAGTTATTATGTTATTAAAAGGTTAGAATAGCACAGAAGAAGACAGGTTTGGTTTGATTCTTCTTGAAGTCATTCAGAGTGGTTTGGTGTGAAATAGTTGATTGTAGAGTGTCAATATAGCCATTTTGTTTACTATCCGAAACCACCAGTGAACCTACACGCGTCTTCTGAGCTTTTAAATGAAGTTTTGAAGGTATGATAATGATAAATCTGAAAATATAGATTCTAAACTCTGCAGAAAGTGTTCAGAGCGGTTATGTTTACCTGCACTCTCAGCAACTCTCTCCAGGTCTGTTTTGATGGTCACTTCCTCCAACAGCTGCTCCAGCTGACCAGCCTGCAGCAAATGGGACTGAGCTGACAGGAACGGCCTCAGACTGGTCACCATGTTACTGAGCATGCTCAATAGGAGCAGCTCATCCTGCAGCCCCGCCCACAGCTTCGCCAGCATTGTGAAATGAGGCTGATGGGAAGGATGACAGACATTAATTGATATATTTATTAGTAACAGATATAAAATACAGGCGAACTATATACTACACTTTAAAAAGCATAGCAATGATGGCACAATTCAGTTAGAGCTGAACTCTGGTGCACCAAACAAGCAGACCGAGACCCCCTGAGCAGGTCAGACTCAGTTCGCTTCATAACTCTGGTTTGGTTTGTTTGTATAAAGTGTGAACCAGACTGTAAGTATGACCGCACCCTCATTTCCAGTGAGAAGCTTCATTGATTAAATTTTCCTTCATAATTTGTCACTGATATGACGGATATGAGAGGACATTTCCTTCTTGATTGTGACCACATTTTCAGAAAACAATATATTAGACTAAAAAAGCAGGCAACACAATTCCTCATCCTGGAGGGACTGTAGCGCTTTCTTCCACTGTCAGTGAACAGACAAAACAATTAATAAAAAGAACGTTTGGGGGTATGTGCAAGAGGAGAGGAGCCTCCAAGTATGCATGAATTATAACAAATATTGCAACACAATAGGCATTCTATACTTGTTCAAAAACAAGATTTCAGAAAACAGACACTTACAAACACTTGGGAGGTGGGTACGGCAGTTTTGGAGTGAACTGTGGCCTTCAACACCCTCATCCTCGCTGTGAGCTCAGTCTGTAAAATCTCCACTTGCTTTGCACACAGGATCACGTCAGCCTGGTGGAGAGATATACACCGTATGTGCAGATTTAGGCCCAGTCCCATTTCTTATTTTCACCCCTACCCCTTGTTTTCTAGTGTCTCTTTGCTCCTTGGAACTGAGCTACAGGGCAGTGGTTGAGATCTTCCCTCTGAAATGAGACCTTCTAATAAAAGAGCATCACTTCATTAACAGCTACCAGCGCCGCTCTGTAGGCGACCCTGCCCGTCTGCAGGGACAGCAGAGGAGGGGAAAGTTCAGCTCCTCACTGCTGGGCTTTAGTTACATTTAGGGATCATACGCCTTCAAAGAGGGGGGCAGTTATTTATTATCACCCCCCTAATTCTTCAGAGATATGAAGCTGAAGTCAGAGATTCACCAGGTTCTCATTAAAATTTTCCCGTTCCACCTTAAATGGAGCAGCAGTTACATACTGGATCTTCAGGCTATCTAGCTAGCGAGACGTCAGCATAACTACTAGCAATTTTTTATGCTTGTAATGAAAAAAAGAAGCATAATACACTGAAACGACTTTACACTAATATAATTCCATGTCTAATGTTTTAACAGAGAAAAGAGTTTCTGAACAACCTCCGTTTGGAGGGTCATGTAGCCCTAAAATTGCCCTATCCCTCTATTTCAACTAGAATCGGGACACCCTACCCCTAGACGTGACCACACAAAATCTCAGGCAATGTAACTCACCAGTATGAGTTTGAGGAAGGCTTCATGTTGCCGTACGTTGTAGAGAGCCTGTTTGAGCAGGTCAGGGCGCACTGCACAGTCAGAGAGGCTCTCCAGCAGGGCGGTGTACTGCCAGGCTAACCTCTGGGTCCCTTCCAGTTCACCTTCTATCTCTCTGCTAGTGGCAGGCAGAGTCTCATTGAGGATGGCAGGCACTACACATGTGACAAGATGTTGGTTTCAGATGGTTGTAAGAAAATTGTTTTCGATTATTTGACCCAAACTCACTTTGAAATGGGAATTCCACCCATTTTCCAAAATTTCGTATTTCTATAGTAGAGAATTCTCTCTGAGTGGTTCAATGTGAAATGATTAATTGTAGAGAAACTTAGTGAGATATAATTCTGGTGGTAAAGAAATACAGCCATTTTAAAACTACTAGTGAACCTACAATTAGGGTAGAGTTGTTTAAATTAATGCTTGTAGTGGTAGATCTGTAGTTTTCTTTGGAAACTATGTTCCCGTGAATACTGGCAAAATCTGATTTTCTGCAGTTATGGGATTATTATGTGCATGTAAACGCACTCCGTATGGGAAACTGGCACTGTGTCTTGTGAGTGCTGCTCTGTTTTGCCTGTATCTGTAAGCTTTCAGGGAACGTGGACAAACACAGACGGAACGAGCGCAGAGTATGGCCGGAATCGTATCCGTGTCCGTGTCAAAGATTTAGCCTAAATGAGCCTTAAGACTGACTCACGGTCCTCGATGCCCTCTCCTCCTTTGCCGCTGTCCTTGTTGAAGAGTTGAATCCCTGTGATGATCAGGGTGAGCTCACTCAGCTGCTGCTCTTTGTCCCGTTTGAGCAGAGACATGAAGGTGGCCAGCTCTGTCTGCGGGAACACACTCTGCAGGGCAGCTATAACACACACACACACACACACACACACACACACACACACAATGCCTGTCTCTCATTAACAGCTACCAGCGCCGCTCTGTAGGCGACCCTGCCCGTCTGCAGGGACAGCAGAGGAGGGGAAAGTTCAGCTCCTCACTGCTGGGCTTTAGTCACATTTAGGGATCATACGGCTTCAAAGAGGGGGGCAATTATTTATCATCACCACCCCCTAATAACTAAAGAACTCATATAGTTATGTGTAGTACTTGCAGAATAATGTGTAGTAGGTTAAAACTAACAGCTAACAGATAACTGTGCTGGCTCACGCTGAGCTAAGAGATCGGGGGAGAGAACCGTCTAGTAGCTGTTAATGAAGTAATGTTCTTTTTATTTGAGGGTCCCATTTCATAGAGAAGATCATGAAAACCGTGTACTGGAGTTAAAGTCGAGACCCCCAAGGTAAAGTATCACTCCAGTAAAAGTAGAAGTTCCTCCCTTTAGACCTCCACTTGAGTAAAAGTACTAAAGTATTTGCCTTCAAATGTACTTAAGTATCGAAATGGAAATACTAAAGTGCAGATACACTAGAAACTACTTAAGTACAGCAACCAATTCCATTCACTATTCAGACGCTCGAAAACGAGGGGTTAGGGTTTAAATAAGAAACGTGATTGGGCCTAAATCTCAGCTGATGTGCTGACCTGTGGCCTCTCGCACGGTGGTGATGTCGGTGGCCGAGCCGAAGCCGGAGCGCAGAATCACGTAGCTCACTATCTTGCGGTAAAGGCTCTCCAGGTCCTCTCGGGTCTTGGCCCGGCTGTCCGTGATCTCGCGGCAGACGGGGAGCAGACGAGCCTGCAGAACCTTCTGGTGCTCCTCTATAAACTCGCCTGATGAGAGACGAACAGCTTTCAGCTCTTAAAATATCAAAACCTTAAAAAAAATGTTTAGTCAACGTGCAATTATGACATTTGTGTGGCTTTACGTTGCAAAAAATGGTCATAATTCACTTCTACATGAGCGTTTTCACACCTCTCTAAATCTCTACGAATTAACAGGCTGTTTCTGTTACTTCGCCTTTAAGGCTGATGTATGTAAATGAACTCTGTCCTGATTGGCCCTGTATTGTGCCTCATTCAGAAAGCAGTCCAGGCTGAAACACTCCCTATAACTTCAGCATGAGTGGGCGGGGCTGTAGGCTGAATCGGTGAATATATGTAAATATGCAGATGTGTGTGCTGGTTTTTGTGACATCACAAAAACAATGCATTCAAAGTTTCCATCACATACGAGTCTTAAGGAGAGCTGAGTTTCCTTAGGTTTTCCTGCCTGCAGCCGTGAAGGTCTCCTCAACATCATAACTGCACTTTCACTTCTACTTTTGATGCTTCTGTATTTGTAATATTTTACCAAGAGTATTTCCACCTTTAATGGAGTAAAGACGTGGTACTTCATCCACGTTCGGCACCGAACTGACGGGGAAAACGCGGCACAGGAAAATACGACTTACGTCGAGACGTGTAGTTCATGTCAAAGTACACCTGCATCTTAATGGTGTCCAAAGTAGGGCTCGTCTGGTCCAGCAGTCTGTCCACACACAGCTGAGGCCAGGAACAAATACACACTCTGCAGTACACTCGCTTCACTCCAGTGATTCACCTGACTGAATTGATGATGGTCAAAGGTGGTTGAGTCTATCGGAGAACTTACCTCTATGAGTTTTTGCACATCTTGCTTTGTCAGAGTCCTGTCAACGTTAAAGAGGTTCCTGGGGTCCAAAACAACAGCTTTCACCTGAAGATGAGAGGTGAAAACAAGTGACCTTAAAGATATACACACATACAACACCGGTCAGGCGTAACGTTCTGACCACCTCCTCGTTTCCACGCTCACTGTCCACTTTATCAGCTCCACTTACTGTATAGCTGCACTCTGTAGTTCTACAGTTACAGACTGTAGTCCATCTGTTTCTCTGATACTCTGTTACCCTGTTCTTCAGTGGGCAGGACGGGTCATTCTCAGCTCTGCAGTATGTGTGTGTTGTGCTGGCCTGAGTGGATCAGACATAGCAGTGCTGCTGGAGTGTTTAAACACTGTGTCCACTCACTGTCCACTCTATTAGACCCTCCTACCTTGTCAGTCCACCTTGTAGGTGTAAAGTCAGAGACGACAGCTCATCTGCTGCTGCACAGTTTGTGCTGGTCATCCTCTAGTCCTTCATCAGTGGTCACAGGACGCTGGCTGGATATTTTTGGTTGGTGGACTATTCTCAGTCCAGCAGTGACACTGAGCAACACTGCTGTGTCTGATCCACTCACACCAGCACAACACACTAACACACCACCACCAGTGAGTCAGTGTCACTGCAGTGCTGAGAATGACCCACCACCCAAACAGTACCTGCTCTGTGAGGGTCCATGGGGGTCCTGCCCACTGAAGAACAGGGTAACAAAGTATAGAGTGCATATATACATAATATTTACCACAGTTCTTGCTGTTTTACTGACTAATGACTTCTTCAGATCATTAAAAGCCTAAAGGGGAATTTTCTTATTAACTTAGTATTGAGACGTAATCTGAGAGATTCCGAGCGGTTTGGTGTGACATGCTTCGTCTTTACAGTGGTGGTGATGGGAACCAGGCGTTGCCATGACTACAACACAGGTATAGACACTTTATTTACCATCTAGAACCACCAGAGAACCCACACAAGTCTTCTGAGATCATATGGAACATATATGGAAAATAGTGGAAAATCTGGAATCTGTTTTCTTCTGGGACTTTCTCACCCTGCGTGTATTTTAGGCCAAACACTCTCATAAAAACAGCGTCTCAGTCATCAGGCAGTGAATCCACAGCTTTCAGCGAGGAACTTTTAGAGGGGGACGTCTGGTTCCTATCACCACCACAGTGAGCAGCTCTGACTCTGTAAGTTTCTCTAGAACAGAGCGTTCCACACCGAGCCGCTCAGAACGGCTGCGTTTACGTGGTAACCATTTATGAATGTAGATTTTTTGGAAAATCGGAGGAGTTCCCCTTTAAAGTCATTGATTTTTCTACTTAAAGGGCTCGGGCAACAGATCGCATGGTAAACCAGGAACGGCCAGGCGCAACAGAGAGGAAGGGGAAGAAATGAAGAGGCTTTTTGTAAAAACGCCGCGGAGAGAAACGCTTAACTTACCATAAACGCCACGAGGGTTTCGGACGCGGCGTGACCTTTTCCCGCGCACTGCTGGGCGATTTCACGGATGATGTTTTTGATAACGCTCTCGGCTTGAGCTCGAGACATGTCTGAACTGCCAGCGTACGTCAGTAAATATTAAATAATATACTGTAATATCCAGTAAATACCGACATCAGACCAGCCTGGGCGCTGCGTTACTCCACACGGCCCGCTAGGCGGCGCTGCACTGTTACCGTGGAAACGTAAACATTAGGCCGCTGTTGCAGCGCTGTAGTCGTCCAGCAGAGGGCGCCAGAGACACACGTTCCTATATGCCGCGCTGTCTGCGTTTCTCCATGTGGATGGGAGGCAAAGCCAGCCGAAGAACAAATGAAACTCCTCCTGACTACCAGCAGTTCGTTTTTGTCCTCTCTAGAGGACCTTTTTAAACTTCAATATCTCCCACCCCCTGCATATCACTAAACCAACTCATCCTTACAGAGGACATTTAGACCTTTTGTATGATATCCCATTTGTGGGGCTGGAGTTTTAGGAACTTTTTTTTTTCTCTCAAAGAAAACGGCGTCCTTCACCACGTGGGCATTTTACGGCAAAAGGAAAAGTAAGTGCAAAATACTTAAATCTCAACAAATGTTGTTTTGAAATATTGGTGATATATTTTAAATAAATATCTTAGGAACATGTTAAATCAATTTAAAAGTCAGTGTGACCCTGTTTCATCACAATATTTAAGCTTTTAAGGCATGTCCTCTGTGGTGGACATTGGTAGTTATGTTTTTGATTTTGTTCTGTTTTTTTAAACATGAGAAGGGCAGGATTCATTATCAGAGGCAGAGAGGATTTTGCTGAAAATTGTTGAGGGAAATTCAGACATTGATCCAATGTGGGCATGTTATACATCGTTCAAACCGTCTGGCTCTCCGGATTACGACGCGATGATCCGTTTTACTGCACGACGTAGGGTTTCCGAATTAGAGCCAAAAGAATGTGGCGTTTCAAACAGGAGATTTTTTTTTTTTGCGAAAACTCAGAAGCCGTGCGTAATGACCCCTGGCGGTCGGCGGAACACATTACACGGAAACCGCTTACAGATCCGGTTACCTCTCCTTCTTGGCTTCAAAATGACACCACACCCGTGTATTTCCGGTAACGCGTTCGGTAGTAATCCGCTTTTTTGTGCAAAGAGTGCTTGTAAAAAACAGAAGGCAAAAATCTTTTATGTCTAATTTAAACCCAAATTAAAATATGATCTCTTTGTCCTATCGATTTCAAACACACGCGGTCGTAAAGCTGAGATTCTCCCCTTTCCAACGACACGTCAATCAAACCTGTCGACCAACCAGGTGTCACGTTAGGCGGACGCGCAACAGGGGAGGCGGGATATAAACAGGAAGATTAGCGCCAAGTGCGCAGGAGGCACGGTAAACACAGCTCACCTGTTTGAAGTTCCCATGTCCACTGTAGTGCACACATTATATCTTTAAAATAAAATATATATATATTTTTTAAATGTTGTCAATGTCTTTATTTACCTTAAAACATTTGGGGAAGTAAAAAAAGACTAAGATTTTTAAACTTTTTTTTCCCTGGTAGTCAGGAGGATATTAAAACAATAAAAGGTAAACGCAGACCCTCTTTTTAGCCATTTCTTTTTCCAAATATCCTGCCAAAAATGAAATGAAACGCCTACATTTGCAATTTCATTCTTTCATGTGAGCCCGAGGCGTTTGCGACAAAAATAAAAACAAACTGAAAACGTTTCTCGTTTCATCTCAGTCATCATTCTGGGATTTCATGGCCAAATCTAAAATGAAAAAGCTTATTCCTTTTTCACGGCAATTGGCTGCAAATCTGACAAAATTTGAATGAAAATGCAAAACGGATCGGCCAGGATATTGTTTTATTGTTTTTTTTTTTTTTTTTTTTTTTGTGTTTTGTTTTCATTTGTTTTTTTTTTTTTGGTGGATTTGCCTCCCATACTACATGAAGGGGATACCAGAGCTGGTTTATGAGGAGCATGGCCGCTTCTTATTTCCCCCGTTATATCGACAACAGGAATGCTAAACAGCAGAGGGCGCCCGCGAGTGAGTCCTGAATGAATGGGAGTGAATGGAAACGAGTTAAAATAGTTTCTAATTGCTCGCCCAGAACTTTCCTTTCATTTTAGACAGTAGAAGAACGGATTTCACTAAAAAAAACAAAAAAAAAACACAAAGAGATCTTGTGGATATATTTCCTCTACAGCAAACGGGTTTCGGGCAGCAGGAGGCGGGGCTTTACTGCTAGAGCGGGATGATTGATGGGCGAGCGGAGCAGCTGATTGGCTGATCGCGCTCACTGACGTCATGGACCCATTTTAGGCACTTTTTAAAACTCCTCTAACTCGAGTTTAAAAACACGGGGTTTAAGTGTTTTATGCTGCTCTGTGTTCAGGAAATGATTCTTTTACATTAAAAATGTTTCAGCATTTATAAACTGATTTTGGCAGATGCTCCATATCAACCCATTCATTTTGGACTCGCTCGGGAGCGCCCCCTAGCGTATGAGAAATGCGGAAGACATTGCAGAGAGTGGGAGATCCCCTCTCTACAGGTTCTCTGGCGATACGTCGGCGCGTCCGCCATGTTGGAGAGGTCAGAATCAAGCTTTACTGGCCAGGTGTGCTGCACATACAACACACACACACACACAGTGACAGTGGGGTGACAGCTGAGGGAAGGAGCTGGAACAGGTGGTGTCCAGGGTGAGAGGATCCGATCTTTGAGTAGGTGTTTTTTGCAGCTGTGATCTTTGAGTAGGTCTTTTTTGCAGCTGTGATCTTTGAGTAGATATTTTTTGCAGCTGTGATCTTTGAGTAGGTGTTTTTGCAGCTGTGATCTTTGAGTAGATCTTTTTTGCCCTCTCTATAGATATTTACCTCATTTTTCCACAAGAGGTGGTTTTCATTTTTAGAGCAGAGCAAACTGGACAAGGGATACATTAAACGTGGCCTACTGATGCCTGTTGGTCTGACACTGGAGGTGCAAACATTGTGCATGTAATCTTCTTCTTCTTTCAGCTGCTCCCTTTAGGGGTCGCCACAGCGGATCATCTGCCTCCATCTTGCCCTCTCCACTGCCTCCTCTACTGTCACACCAACCATCTCCATGTCCACCTTCACTACATCCATAAACCTTCTCTGAGGTCTACCTCTTCTCCTTCTACCCGGCAGCTCCATCTCCAACATTCTTTGCCCAATATATCCACTATTCCTCCTCAACACATGTCCAAACCATCTCAACCTGGCCTCTCTGGCTTTATCTCCAAACTGCTCCACCTTCACCGTCCCTCTGATCTGCTCATTTCTAATCTTGTCCAGCCTGGTCACTCCCAACGAAAAATCTCAGCATCTTCATCTCCGCCGCCTCCGCCAACTGAGAATGAGAAACAAAATGTAACATTATGTATAATTACAGTTTAGTGGGGTTCCTTTAGTTAGCTATCCATTAAATTCTGTATGTTTTACTAAGTAAATGTTAATGACATTTTTGTTCAAACATTCAAACAATTAAACAATTCCATGTCTTTTAGCTTGTATAGGGACTACAGCCTGATATACAGAACAATATTAATGTTATAATGTTATTAATATTAATGTATACGCTCAACACTTTATTGCACTTTGAACTGTATAACGTCATGCAGTCATCAAGCACATTGGAGACTCAAGACTTTCCACATTAATGTCCACATTAAACATTGAAAATGAGATCCAAGTGAAGTTGACCGTGGCATTGCCGTGGCACCAAAAGGGGTGGTAAGATTAGTTAAGAAACTTCTGATTTTCTTGAGATTTTAATGAGAAACAGTCTGCAGAGTTAAGACGGAACTGCGCGAAAGATAATATGAAATACCTTGAGAATGAGAGCGGCCAGACTTGTTTGAGCTCACAGGAAGGTTAGAGTGGTGATCAGAAAAGCATCTCTGAATTTATCAACTTGGCGACCCCTGAGGAGCAGAAGACTCCTTTGGGTTCAGAATGGGAATCAGAGGCCAGAGGCACAGGCTCACCAAAACTAGGCAACTGAAGATCATCTGGTCCGAGTCTTGGTTTCTGTAGAAAATTGATAGAGTCAGAATCTGGCGTAAAAAAAAAAACAGCATGAATCTGTGGACACAACCTGCCTTCAGTGTCAACAGATCTGGCACAGGTCTTGGCCCCTTACCACTAATCACGTATTCTTTGAAGGCTGCAATCTATCTGAGTACAGTTGCTGACCATGAGTACAGTTGCTGACCTCAAACTGGTTCCGTGAACATAAACAATGGGTTCAGTGGCCTTACCGGTCATTACATCTAGTGTGACAAAGAGGAAGTGCAATCACAACTGAATGGAATCGGAGAACTTGCAGAGAAAAATGACCACTTCGTAATTACCACTCTCAAACGCTAGAGGGCGCTCCTGAGTGATGTCTAAAATGAATTGGTAAAGATGGAGAATTTCAGCCAAATCACTGAAATTAATATAAATGCTTAAACGTTTGAATAAAAATGATTTATTTCCTGAACCCTGAAAAGTTTTAACACAATTTAATAAACACAAGTGAGTGCAATATTTGTTAATAAGCTAGTCATTCATTTTTATACAATATTGGGTTCTAAAGTGTTCAATTGTTGTTGTTTATTGCGTGTCTCTTTCTGAATATGCATGCACATATTTCCCAGAAATCATTTTAGCTTGATGCCAGAGACAGCGCACAAATGAGTGTATCTTTTTAGAAGATGAGGGGAAGATGAAGGTAGAACATTAACCACCAGGCCACAACTGTGGACGTCCCAGCATGAAGGCAGTGCTGCAGTTTGTGCAGCCGTCAGCAAACTTTAACAATCCTGCAAAAGCAATTAGCGTTCTCTTATCTCTTTCACCCTCGTTCTCCTCTCTCTCTCTCTCTCTCTCTCTCTCTCTCTCTCTCTCTCTCTCTCTCTCTCTCTCTCTCTCCTTCTCTCGCTTCTTCTCTCTCCCTCTCAACCCTCTGTTTATCATACTTATGAACACACAAGCAGGAAGTCCCTCCTACTCAGTCTGGAGAAACGAAACTTACTCCAGAGTGCTGCTCTCTCACTCACTCGCTCTCTCTCTCTCTCTCTCTCTCTCTCTCTCTCTCTCTCTCTCTCTCTCTCTCTCTCTCTCTCTCTCTCTCTCTCTCTCTCTCTCTCAGTCTGTGAGATCAGGAAAATGGCAGAGGCCAGTATTTCAGTAGATCAGGACCAGTTCAGCTGTCTGGATCTGCTGAAGGATCCAGTGACGACTCCCTGTGGACACAGTTTCTGTATGGTGTGTATTGATGGCTGCTGGGATCAAGAGGATCAGAGGGGGGTCTACAGCTGCCCCCAGTGCAGAGAGACCTTCACTCCGAGGCCTGTTCTATGCAGGAACAACATGCTGGCTGAAGTGGTGGAGAAACTGAAGAAGCCAGAACTCCAAGCTGCTTCTCCTGCTCTCTGTTACGCTGGACCTGGAGATGTGGAGTGTGATTTCTGCACTGGGAGGAAACGCAAAGCCAGTGAGTCGTGTTTGGTGTGTGTAGCGTCTCTCTGTGAAACTCATGTTCAGTCTCACTATCAGTCTCCTGCGTTTAAGAAGCACCAGCTGGTCAAAGCCTCCTCACGACTACAGGAGAAGATCTGCTCTCAACATGACGAAGTGGTCAAGATCTACTGCCGTACTGACCAAAGCTGCATCTGTTATTTGTGTACGATGCATGAACACAAAGGCCACGATACAGTAGCAGCTGCAGCCGAGAGAACCGAGAAACAGGTGAGACACAAATCACTGAATCAGTTCTTGCTTGTTGTGTTTCTATAGAATAGGTTGGGCTGGTCAGTGAATCACTGATTTTATTTAACATCAAAGCATCTTAATTTGTTTAGAGCTCATGTCATAGTCTCAAAACTGAATTTGGTGTAAAACAGTGCAGCCCTTAAATGTTTCTGCCATTAATTCATAGTCTTAATTTATAAATCCTTATTTTAAAATATTAATTCAATGTTTCTCAGAATCAGCTGAAGAAGGTTCAGAAGAAATCCCGGCAGAGACTCCAGCAGAAAGAGAAGAAGCTGCAGGAGCTGAAACAGGCTGTGGTCACTCTTAAGGTGAGTAGTGGGCAGAGATCTGCTGGAGCAGCTGTTTCACAGCTCACTCAGACTCTCCTCCAGTTGGACAGTGAGGAGTCCAGTGTTGGACACTTTGGGGTCCTACACAGCCACAATGTGGACAGTCAGTCGTCTACTTCATCTTGGTGTCTGTGTCCTAACAGCGCTCTGCAGAGGCAGCAGTGGAGGACAGTGAGAGGATCTTCACTGAACTGATCCGCTCCATTGAGAAGAAGCGCTCTGAGGTAACAGAGCTGATCAGAACTCAGGAGAAGAACCAGCTCAGACAAACTGAAGAACTCCTGGAGAACCTGCAGCAGGAGATTGATGATCTAAAGAGGAGGAACACTGAGCTGGAGCAGCTTTCAGTCACAGAGGATCACATCCACTTCCTCCAAGTAACAATACACCTGAGCAACTGATTGTTTGGAGCAGTAAATACTCAAAAGTACAGAGAGTACGGAGAGTAGAGTACTGCAGTTGCAGATTCTGTGCTTGCTGGTTGAGAAGCTTATAAGTTACATGTAGTAAAAGGGGCCTGGGTAGGTGATAGACAGCCGTGTGTGGAGTCAGTCCAGCTTAGAACAGATCATTTCAGTGGATCATGGTTCAGTTAGGTTCCCTGACTAAAGATACTGAGACGGACCCTTGAGGGTTCCACCCCAGTGACAAGAGGGGCACTGACCCAGAGGCAGTTTAGTACCGATATTTCTGAGAGTGTAAGAGATCAGTGTTTTCTCATTATGTAAACATAAATAAATAAAAAAAACAGTAATTTTATAATCAAATCCATGCATACAAATATTTTATAAATGAGGCCTCTGTACCTCATAGTTTATAAAAAAACTTTTCCCATCTAAAGATAATCTACTTTATAATACAACTTCAGTTAAGTATTTTTATCTGCCTCTGCTCTGTTTCCTCTCTGTAGAGCTTCCAGTCTCTGAGAGTCTCTGCTGGATGTGAGGACTCCTCCAGCTTCACTGTCCAACCTCCCTCATTTGATGGAGTGAGGAAATCTCTCTCTGATCTGAAAGAGAGACTAGAGGAATTCTGCAAGGAGGAGTTCAGGAAAATAAGACCTCCCACCCTACAGAAGTGTGAAGATCATTATGCTGGTATGTGTCATGGCTGAAAACATTCAAATGAGTTTGTTGGAAATACCATAAAAGGAGCTGTGATAGTGCCTTAGTGCCTTCTTATAGTTCTGGTGGCAGTATCACATGTTAAGCAAGTCATGAACCCCATGAGCAGAACTGAAAGGGAGCGAGGCTTGTATTTAATAATCACACATTTGACCTGAATTTCTTTATTAGAAATATCCAGGTGTTGACAGTTACTGTAAACAGTTATTGTACAGTATAACTACTGAGCACTGCCTTCTTTATTGATTCTCTTGGACCTTTTTGTTTCCATGTCTCCACAGCTGCAGCAGTTCAGCCGATCTTATCCTCAGAGCCGAAAACCAGAGAAGACTTTCTACAGTGTATGTATAACACACACACACACACACACACACACACACACACACACACACACACACACACACTCAACACACACTCTTAAAGTGGATAGAAAATCCCTGGAAAAGGTGTTCATTGCAATAAACCTTGTTAAAACAGCATGTAAACCGTATTCCAGAGTAATGGGCTCATACACTGAATGTGATATGAACGAACAGCACAACAATGAACATGAAATATTCAGATATGATTCTGAAGCTCTAAAACTCATAGTTTTCCTGGTGTTTACATAATGAAAAAAAGCAAACAACTTCAATGATAAAAAGAAAGTTATTGCTTCTTAGGAAATGGGCTAATGGTGGCGTTAGGTAGACCACAAGTGTTTCTGAGGCCATGCAGTGATTTCCAGCACAGAATCAGGCCTGTTTTTAATGCAGCGCCACCTGAGGGCCTGAAGTTCACAAGCATCCACTATTGGCCGTCGGCCTTGTCCCTTGAGTGCAGGGATTTCTCCAGATTTGGTGATATTATGTGCTGTAGGTGGTGGGATATTCAAAGTCTTTGCCATTTTCGGTTGAGGAACGTTTTTCAGAAATTGTTTCAAAACGTTTAGACTTAGTTTTATGCCAATTGGTGAACCTCTGCCCATCTTTTCTCCTGAGACTCTACCGCTCTAAAATGTTATTTTATTCCCAGTCCTGTGAAATAGTTGCAAATTGCTCCTCCAGCTGTTTTTCTTATTAGTACCACTTACTTTTCCAACCTTTCGTGGTGCCTGTCCCAACTTTTTGGAGATGTGTTGCTGCCATCAAGTTCTATGAGTTCATGTTTTTCATGAAATGGTAAAATGTCTCACTTTCAACATCGGATATGTGTTTTATGTTCTATTGTGAATGAAATGTGGGTCTGTGAGATCTGCAAATCATTGAATTCTGTTTTTATTTACATTTATTTACATTTTACACAGCATCGCAACTTTTTTGGAATTGGTGTTGTACTTGCCTAATCACCCCTCTGTGGTGGGCGTACTTGGTAAAATAGCCAATGACTGTAGGTGTAACTGTAGAGTACCTATAACTGGCACCTTAGTGAAAGGACACTCCAAGGATATGATCCTAAATTGTTTTCCTTCCCTCTTTTTAAGATTTCTGTCCACTGACTCTGGATCCCAACACAGTACATCATAAACTGGCTCTGTTTGAGAAGAACAGAGTGGTGAAGTGGAGAGGAGGAGCAGAGCGTTACTCTGCTCATCCAGAGAGATTCGACCGCTGGCCTCAGGTGTTGTCTGTGGAGAGTGTGAGTGGACGCTGTTACTGGGAGGTTGACTGGGACAATGGGGGATGGGGGGTGTCTATATCAGTGTCATATAAAGGGATCAGCAGGAAAGAAGCAGGTAACAAGTGTGCATTTGGAGGCAACAACATATCCTGGAGTCTGTTGTGTTGTTCTGTTCTCTCTTTCTGGCACAACAACATTGAGACTAAGCTCTCAGCTCCATCCTCCTCCAGAATAGGAGTGTATGTGGATCACAGGGCAGGAACTCTGTCCTTCTACAGCGTCTCTGACACACTGACCCTCCTACACACAGTCCACACCACATTCACTCAGCCGCTCTACGCTGGGTTCTGGTTGAAGAAGGGAAGTTTGAAGTTGTGTGATCCGGATTATGTTTCTGGTTGGTAAATTGTAGAAAGCCATCTTGTAAAAGACAAGTTAGTTTTTCGACTTAATTAGCTTGAAATGGGAAACTTGCACATTGCTTCCAATCAGGTTGAACCAGAATGCTGGTGCTTTTATGATAGGTTCCCATCAGGACATTGTTTTAACAAGCCGCTTCTCCGTCTGGGTCGTGGGGGGGTGCTGGAGCCTATCCCAGCTGTATCCCAGGCAGGATACACCCTGGACGGGTCGCCAGTCCATCGCAGGGCAGACAGACTGACACATTCACACCCATGTCCAATTGGCCTGACTGCATTCCTTTGGACTGCGGGAGGAAACCAGAGAACCCAGAGGAACCCCACGAAGACGGCATGCAAACTCCACACAGAGAGGAGACTGGTCAACCAGCCAGGGACTCGAACCCAGGCCCTCCTTGCTGTGAGGCGACAGCGCTACCCACCACGCCTCCATGCCACCCAAAAGAAAAAACGTGCATTTTATTTAATGCTATTTGGCAAAATATGAAATTCATATTCATCTGGTTCACATATGTGTTATTTTACCAGAAGTGTGTTTTTTTTTATTACTTACTTTTATTATTAATAACATCACGGCTGTGATGATCTATGCTGCCCCAAAATGAAATTTTGAAATGATTTCTGAAATAAAACTTTAGTTTGCGTTTTATGCTCTTGTTGAATGTGTTAAATGCAAAGTGAGAGATGTGATGTTTTTATTCACAGACGCTTATGAAGTGATTGTTGTTCTGAAGGTAAATCTGGGAGAGATTTGATTGGAGTAAAGACAGAGGCTCATGAAGTGGTGAAGGTGGGTTAGATGAGACTTCAGTTTGGATGAAGACCTACATAATTTGTTTATAACTACTACTGCTCTCTTTATGACGAGCCTTAAAGGTCTAAAGGTCTACAGATTAAAATGTGCAGTCTGACTGTAGAAACATTAAGACAATCAATTTTTTAAGAGTTTTATGATCAGCTACTCAAGTATGAACAGTGGAACAGATGAACCCATGAACTGTGAAGAGATTCTTTCAACAGTCTGTCCCAGTCTCGTACTCTTCTCCCTCTTCCCCTCTTTTTCTCTCTCTCTCTCTCTCTCTCTCTCTCTCTCTCTCTCTCTCTCTCTCTCTCTCTCTCTCTCTCTCTCTCTCTCTCTCTCTCTCTCTCTCTCTCTCTCTCCACCCCCTCACTGTACAACACTTTAACACACACAGAAGCCACTCCTACTCAGTTCCGAGGAAGTGAAACTTATCCCAGAGTGCTGCTCCCTCTCTCTCTCCCTCTCTTCCTCTCTCTCTCAGACTGCGAGATCAGGAAAATGGCAGAGGCCAGTATTTCAGTAAATCAGGACCAGTTCAGCTGTCCAGTCTGTCTGGATCTGCTGAATGATCCAGTGACGACTCCCTGTGGACACAGTTTCTGTATGGTGTGTATTAATGGCTGCTGGGATCAGGAGGATCAGAGGGGGGTCTACAGCTGCCCCCAGTGCAGAGAGACCTTCACTCTGAGGCCTGTTCTACGCAGAAACAACATGCTGGCTGAAGTGGTGGAGAAACTGAAGAAGCCAGAACTCCAAGCTGCTTCTCCTGCTCACTGTTACGCTGGACCTGGAGATGTGGAGTGTGATTTCTGCACTGGGAGGAAACTCAAAGCCAGTGAGTCGTGTTTGGCCTGCATGGCATCTTACTGTGAAGCTCATCTTAAACCTCACTATGATGTTCCTGCTTTGAAAAAGCACAAGCTGGTCCAAGCCTCCACACGACTACAGGAGAAGATCTGCTCTCAACATGATGAAGTGGTCAAGATCTACTGCCGTACTGACCAAAGCTGCATCTGTTATTTGTGTACGATGCATGAACACAAAGGCCACGATACAGTAGCAGCTGCAGCCGAGAGAACCGAGAAACAGGTGGGAGAAAAATCTTTTAGAATCGATTCACATTGATTATATTATTAAACTTCATCAGCTGCATTAATCAGATACAACGTTTGAACTGTTGTGTGGGTCATCAAATTACTGAATGTGCAATGTTTTGTTATGTAGCTTAAATAATACAGAAGAACAAAAAATCAAGTGCTGAAAAATGTCCAGCCAGCGTCCAGCTTCCTTCCTCCTGCAGTTTTCCAGCTCTGCAGTGCCCGCATGACTCTGTACTGCCCACATGAGTGGACTTTCACTCTTCAACTGCCAGTAATGTTCAGTTTTGTAAGTTTAAAGGTGCAATATATGATTCTGGAGAATGACTGTCAATATTTAAGCTCAGTAGCAAAACAGGTACACACCCCCTCCTCAGTGGTCCTTCAGAAGCTCCGCCCCCAAAATTCATGGAAATGCATGGCCACGGAGAACGACACTAGGCTAGCAAATTAGTTTTTTATGCAGATCTTCTTGTCAATAATTGCTGCTACAAAGCTAAACAGTTGTTATCACAAACATGAGCAAAAGGGGTAAAATGGTACTGACCTGTTGGTTCTGTGAAACAGCAAAAATAACTTAATGTTGCCCGTCTGTTAAGCAGAAACAGGGCAACCTCCTCATCCGTTTTCATACCTTTCAACTCTCTCAATGAATCTGGTCAGCATCTTTTTCACCAGCTACTCGTTCAAACTTCCCCGCTCCACCTTGAATGGTGCAGAAGTTACATTCAGGAACAGAACGAAATTACTGAATGATTTAAGGTGGAATGGCAAAATATGAACAGGAAGCCAACTTCAGCCTCGTCAACTTCGGGGAATATGTGGTGGAGGAATATTTGGAAGGTGGCTTTCACCTAAATGATTCCTACTGCACGCTGCTATTTTGCATGCACAGTGCTGGATGGGTGGTCACTGTCGTTGTTGGAGCAGGCAAAACAAATAATGTTTAAAATGCTGTATGGAGAAATTTTAAACATCACACAAAAAAGTGAACGTTGTTGATTTCTCCTCAGAATCAGCTGGAGGAGGTTCAGAGGAAATCCCAGCAGAGACTCCAGCAGAAAGAGAAGAAGCTGCAGGAGCTGAAACAGGCCGTGGTCACTCTTAAGGTGAGTAGTGGGCAGAGATCTGCTGGAGCAGCTGTTTCACAGCTCACTCAGACTCTCCTCCAGTCGGACAGTGAGGAGTCCAGTGTTGGACACTTTGGGGTCCTACACAGCCACAATGTGGACAGTCAGTCGTCTACAGTCCCAGTGAGAGAGTGAATGATAGCTGGAGTGTAAATGGAGCTCCATCTTGTGTGTCTGTGTCCTAACAGCGCTCTGCACAGGCAGCAGTGGAGGACAGTGAGAGGATCTTCACTGAACTGATCCGCTCCATCGAGAAGAAGCGCTCTGAAGTAATAAAGCTGATCAGAACTCAGGAGAAGAACCAGCTGAGACAAACTGATGAACTCCTGGAGAACCTGCAGCAAGAGATTGATGATCTAAAGAGGAGGAACACTGAGCTGGAGCAGCTTTCAGTCACAGAGGATCACATCCAGTTCCTCCAGGTAACCATCACTCACCTACAGACGGACCTGCTCCTGAGAGAGGATCTAAAATCTTAAGGTTATTTTTGGTGTAACATGATTTGAGAACATTTAATGCTCTTGTCCTCCTTCATGTTCCTCGGTTCTGTTTCCTCTCTGTAGAGCTTCCAGTCTCTGAGTGTCTCTGCTGGATGTGAGGACTCCTCCAGCTTCACTGTCCATCAACATCCCTCATTTGATGGAGTGAGGAAATCTCTCTCTGATCTGAAAGAGAGACTAGAGGAATTCTGCAAGGAGGAGTTCAGGAAAATCTCTCCACATGGTAAGAGGAGCTTCACACACACACTCTCTCTCACACGCACACACACACACACACACACACAGACACACACACACACACACACGCACACTCCTTCATTCAGTCTGTTAGATCAGATCTCACACACAGTCACACACACACATACACACACACTCACACACACACACACACACTCCTTCATTCAGTCTGTTAAATCAGATCTCACACACACACACACACTCCTTCATTCAGTCTGTTAAATCAGATCTCACACACTGTCACACACACACACACACACACACACACACACACACACACACACACTCCTTCATTCTGTCTGTTAAATCAGTGTGTTTGTGTGTCTCCACAGCTGCAGCAGTTCAGACGATCTCATCCTCAGAGCCGAGAACCAGAGCAGACTTTCTACAGTGTATGTAGAACACACACACACACACACACACACACACACACACACACACACACACACACACACACACACACACACTCTCTCACACACTCACACACACTCTCTCACACTCTCACACACGCACACACTCACACACACACACACACTCATACACACATACTCTCACACACTCACACACACACACTCATACACATACACACTCACTCACACACTCTCATGTTATTATATTAACTGTTGAGATCTTGACACCTCTAAACTGTTAAATACAGAAATGTGTGAGGAGAGAAAACGTCGTTATTCACTACAGACACTTTCTGTTTCTTAAAGTTCATTTTTAATAAAAACCTAAAATGTTTTTCTTCATTATTTCAGATTTCTGTCCACTGACTCTGGATCCCAACACTGTACATCATCAACTCCGTCTGTCTGAGAAGAACAGAGTGGTAGTGAACAGAGGAGTAGACCAGTGTTACTCTGACCATCCAGAGAGATTTGACCACTGGCAGGTGTTGTGTAAGGAGAGTCTGAGTGGACGCTGTTACTGGGAGGTCGAGTGGAGCAGAGACGAATGGGGTCTGTTTTCTTGGGTGTCCATATCAGTGTCATATAAAGGGATCAGCAGGAAAGGACGGGGTGATGAGAGCGAGTTTGGACTTAACAATCAGTCCTGGAGTCTGACGTGTTCTGACAGTCTCACTTTCTGGCACAACAACATTGAGACTAAGCTCTCAGCTCCATCTTCCTCCAGAATAGGAGTGTATGTGGATCACAGGGCAGGAACTCTGTCCTTCTACAGCGTCTCTGACACACTGACCCTCCTACACACAGTCCACACCAAATTCACTCAGCCGCTCTACGCTGGGTTTAGGGTTGGTCTGGGGTCGTCAGTTAAACTGTGTGACTCAGTAATGAAACTCAAATAAAGAATGAAGATTATTTCATGTTCTTCAATGAAAATGAAATATCTAGATTTGATGCTGTGATATTTTAGAGATTTAGATTCTTAATATTTGCTGCAGTTACATTATAAATTGAATCCAGGCTTTGATTGAACATCTATTTCACACTTTTAGTCTCCATCACTGTTAAACTCTCACCCATCAGCTGTCAGTCCCGTCTTAAGCCCTGTTGGAGCTGGAATAGTCTGATCTGGGGAGGTGCTGTAATCTGAGTGGTCCCCGCCGAGATCTGTGACTCTAATCCAGTATGAACCTGCAGTGTCTGTAGTTTTTACACGTCTGCTCAGTAACAATTCCAGAGTGAATTACCTTCTATAACTAGGCTGCCTGAACCAGTAGTGCTCGGCTGCATGAGCAGCGCTACTCCGCAGTTACGAGGCCTGTCGGGCCGGCCACTTGGATAACGCTGCGTATGAGGCTGCCTGGACTGCTGGTGTTCGGCTGCAGGAGAAAGCTGCCCCTTTGTGGCGAAGCACATCTTCAGCCTGCGAGGCTTCCCAGGCCGGCCTCCTGTGTGATGCAGCGGAGTTGCAGCGTGAGACTTTTCCTCGCCACTAAGGACTCTTTTCAGAGTGACTCTGTGCTGTGGTCACTGAAATCTCTTTCGCTAGCTATGGGAACTGTGGAGTGTGTGTGTGTGTGTGTGTGTGTGTGTGTGTGTGTGTGTGTGTTTGTGTGTGTGTGTGTGTGTTCTGTAGTGTTGATCATGTATTGATTGTAAAGCGTCCTTGGCCATGGGGAATATAAATAAATAAAAGTCTTGATGATGATGACGACTTACTTGACCCAAACTTTATCACTAATCTGTCCATTTCCCTACATCACTAACCAGAGTCTCTCACTCTTACCCAGCAGAAACACTGGTGGTGTGATAAATATGAGAACTCACCCATCCAGACGGTCAGATTACAGAAAGTGAAGAGTGACTGGGTTCAAAAGATAAACAGACTCTCCAAAAAGACGTCATGATGCACAAAATACTTCACAACCTGTTTGTTTGGTTGTTCAGGCGAGATGGTCTGACAGAGAAAGTAAAAAAGGACAAACAATAAGAAAACCCATTACATGATTATATTTGTGGGCCAAACTGGCAGAAACTGGACTGCAAGATCTCGTTCAGAGCAATAAGGCAGAGCTGGCGCCCTCTGGTGGATGCTACTAAAACATCAGTCACTCTGATGGCAGTTTTGGTCACATTAGATTACTCCCAGTAGAAATCGACTGCCAGTAATAGCAACATGTAACCACATCAGTCGCTTGTATCATTTTCATTTCAACAAGGCACCGAGTCAGCTGCCTTCAGCCGTGGACACAGCCGTAGACGCCGCATGCTGGGCATGTGTGCTCCAAACCGGGTCTCTGGTTCAAATCGGGTGGTGACAGTGCTGAACAGCAGCCCAGCAATGGTTGCTAAGCAGTGATTGGAGGGAAATGGGAAGGTCTTGAGATGGTCTGATCGCCTCAGTGCCTGATGCTGGCGGTCTAGTCGTGCTCCTGACCTGCAGTACGGATCACGGCTCGTGTCGTCCACTGTACAGTCTACTACTGATGAAGAGCAGCGTGCAGTATCCTGTAAGAGATCGGGGATCTCGCCCATCCAGCTATATGGTATCCAATGGTATTAAAGAATCAGAAATCGAATCATTACAGGAGTGTTATTAAAGTTCATACACACGCAGGAATCATAGTGTACCAGTTATTAAAACTGGTAGATTAGATGTTTCTGTGCCCTGAGTTTATCTTCACGGTGTCTCTGGCCGAACTAATCTAAGTCAAAGCAGATGTCCACGGCCGCTTTACGAAGGGAACGGGAGAACGTCACGTACAATTAGGCTGCAAGAAGTCTGGACATCACACACATACATACCCACACCTACATGTCACCACACGCAGACCTACTCACACACACAGGTACACCTTTCACCTCAACTGACCACAGTTCATCTTTAGCTTTAGGTAGCATGAAGACTGGGTGTTCCCTGGGGTATTCCATGAAGATTCATTTTAGATCACACGTTCCTAGTCAGGAGTTCATCTCCCTGGGGGTGTTCCCTGGACATTGGCTTAGAATCGTGCTCCCGGTCAGGAGGTGAAGGTCAATAGTTCTCTGTGTGTATTGCACTGTATGCTTGAGGTTACTCTATGAACATTTGGTGTTAGAATCATGTGCTCCCGGTCATGGGTTGACGGTCATGAGTTCATTTGTATCTATTAGTTATGTGGTATTGTATGTGGTTGGTTAGTGTAGTGGATAACACCTCTGCCTTCTACGCTGTAGACTGGGGTTTAAGCCCCCTACACCTTACCAATAAGAGTCCTTGGGCAGGACTCCTAACACCACCTTCGCTTACCTGTGTAAAATGATCAAACTAAGTCGCTCTGGATAAGAGCGTCAGCCAAATGCCATAAAAATTACAATGTGTGTTTTCTAAGGGGAGTAAAACTTGGAGAGTGCGGTCAGCGTCACTCGTCTGTTTAGGTCATGGCAATGATTGCTTGTCTCGTGGCGAACGCCGATTGGGCCAAGAGGCCACTTCAGATGGGGTGTTATAAATTCCTATGGTGAAAACATCGGTTAGTCCGGGCTGGAGGACGGATTGTTGAGACTTTGAGAGATAAGCCTTAGCTCGTCGTCTTGGCCGGGATGGGAGAAAGAGCGCAGCCGAGTCCAGGCTCAGTTTTACTGGGGTGATGGGCTCTTTAATGGCTCTCAAGCCAATTTCATTTATTCTCTTTCGCCTTTTTAAACTTTTTCATATTTCGCATGATTTTTGTCTCGATTTATGTTTTTCATGCTTTTCTTCATTATCATAAAATTGTTTTGTCCCGGGTTTCATCCAATAAACTGGCAAAGCTACTTTTGGACTCAGCCTGGTTGTTTCTGTCTTCCAGTTTTCACAGTCTTACACTACAGTGCGTACAGGAGCAGAGTGCAGTGTACAGTACACAGCGTGCTGCTCCACACACAGCCTCTATCAGCGCTCAGCTCTCACTGGACCACTTCTTCCTGTTCTAACGCATCAACAAAGCCAGCAGGCTAGCCCCGCCCTTCAGAATAAGAGTCCTTGGCAGAGTAAACGCTGCAGAACACATAACCTGGAGTTAACGTGTGAAGCTGTTCTCTAACACACTTCAGGATTTACAGCTATTAATACTCTCTTTATGGCAAGTCTGACACGTCTACAAGTCTATAGGCGTAAACGTAGAAATGCAGTTTAACTGCAGGGACGTTCAAACGATTCAGTAGTTTAAGAATTTGGTGTTGAGTTACGGCGCGAAGTCTGAGCGGCGTATTGTAGCTCATTACTGTGAACAGCTTCTGACCGTGTTACTCCTACAGACTCAGGTCAACTTAATCCATTACTTTTAAAGCCCAACTCCACATTTATTCTTTAAAAATTCTGCTCCTGACTCGTCCTCGTATCTCCATCTGCTCTTACTTTACCTCTCTCTCTCTCTCTCTCTCTCTCTCTCTCTCTCTCTCTGTCTCTCTCTCTCTCTGCAGCACTTTAACACACAGATGCAGGAAGCCGCTCCTACTCAGTTCAGAGAAAACGAAACTTATCCCAGAGTGCTGCTCTCTCTCTCTCTCTCTCTCTCTCTCTCTCTCTCTCTCTCAGACTCCGAGATCAGGAAAATGGCAGAGGCCAGTATTTCAGTAAATCAGGACCAGTTCAGCTGTCCAGTCTGTCTGGATCTGCTGAATGATCCAGTGACCATTCCCTGCGGACACAGTTTCTGTATGGTGTGTATTAATGGCTGCTGGGATCAGGAGGATCAGAGGGGGGTCTACAGCTGCCCCCAGTGCAGAGAGACCTTCACTCCGAGGCCTGTTCTACGCAGGAACAACATGCTGGCTGAAGTGGTGGAGAAACTGAAGAAGCCAGAACTCCAAGCTGCTTCTCCTGCTCACTGTTACGCTGGACCTGGAGATGTGGAGTGTGATTTCTGCACTGGGAGGAAACTCAAAGCCATCAAGTCCTGTTTGGTGTGTGTAGCGTCTCTCTGTGAAACTCATCTTAAACATCACCTGGAAATTCCAGCCTTGATCAAACACCAGCTGGTCAAAGCCTCCTCACGACTACAGGAGAAGATCTGCTCTCAACATGATGAAGTGGTCAAGATCTAC
>NC_051214.1:3582551-3587551 GCF_015220715.1 Pygocentrus nattereri
TCATCCACTGGACACTGTACAGTCTACTACTGATGAAGAGCAGCGTGCAGTATCCTGTAAGAGATCGGGGATCTCGCCCATCCAGCTATATGGTATCCAATGGTATTAAAGAATCAGAAATCGAATCATTACAGGAGTGTTATTAAAGTTCATACACACGCAGGAATCATAGTGTACCAGTTATTAAAACTGGTAGATTAGATGTTTCTGTGCCCTGAGTTTATCTTCATGGTGTCTCTGGCCGAACTAATGTAAGTCAAAGCAGATGTCCACGGCCGCTTTACGAAGGGAACGGGAGAACGTCACGTACAATTAGGCTGCAAGAAGTCTGGACATCACACACATACATACCCACACCTACATGCCACCACACGCAGACCAACTCACAAACACAGGTACAACTTTCACCTCAATTGACCAGATTTCATCTTGAGCTTTAGGTAGCATGAAGACTGGGTGTTCCCTGGGGTATTCCATGAACATTCATTTTAGATCATGCGTTCCTAGTCAGGAGTTCATCTCCCTGGGGGTGTTCCCTGGACATTGGCTTAGAATCGTGCTCCCGGTCAGGAGGTGAAGGTCAATAGTTCTCTGTGTGTATTGCACTGTATGCTTGAGGTTACTCTATGAACATTTGGTGTTAGAGTCATGTGCTCCCGGTCATGGGTTGACGGTCATGAGTTCATTTGTATGTATTAGTTATGTGGTATTGTATGTGGTTGGTTAGTGTAGTGGATAACACCTCTGCCTTCTACACTGTAGACTGGGGTTTAAGCCCCCTACACCTTACCAATAAGAGTCCTTGGGCAGGACTCCTAACACCACCTTCGCTTACGTGTGTAAAATGATCAAACTGTAAGTCGCTCTGGATAAGAGCGTCTGCCAAATGCCATAAAAATTACAATGTGTGTTTTCTAAGGGGAGTAAAACTTGGAGAGTGCGGTCAGCGTCACTCGTCTGTGTAGGTCATGGCAATGATTGCTTGTCTCGTGGCGAACGCCGATTGGGCCAAGAGGCCACTTCAGATGGGGTGTTATAAATTCCTATGGTGAAAACATCGGTTAGTCTGGGCTGGAGGACGGATTGTTGAGACTTTGAGAGATAAGCCTTAGCTCGTCGTCTTGGCCGGGATGGGAGAAAGAGCGCAGCCGAGTCCAGGCTCAGTTTTACTGGGGTGATGGGCTCTTTAATGGCTCTCAAGCCAATTTCATTTATTCTCTTTCGCCTTTTTAAACTTTTTCATATTTCGCATGATTTTTGTCTCGATTTACATATCCTGGAGTCTGTTGTGTTGTTCTGTTCTCTCTTTCTGGCACAACAACATTGAGACTAAGCTCTCAGCTCCATCCTCCTCCAGAATAGGAGTGTATGTGGATCACAGGGCAGGAACTCTGTCCTTCTACAGCGTCTCTGACACACTGACCCTCCTACACACGGTCTACACCACATTCACTCAGCCGCTCTACGCTGGGTTCTGGTTGAAGAAGGGAAGTTTGAAGTTGTGTGATCCGGATTATGTTTCTGGTTGGTAAATTGTAGAAAGCCATCTTGTAAAAGACAAGTTAGTTTTTCGACTTAATTAGCTTGAAATGGGAAACTTGCACATTGCTTCCAATCAGGTTGAACCAGAATGCTGGTGCTTTTATGATAGGTTCCCATCAGGACATTGTTTTAACAAGCCGCTTCTCCGTCTGGGTCGTGGGGGGGTGCTGGAGCCTATCCCAGCTGTATCCCAGGCAGGATACACCCTGGACGGGTCGCCAGTCCATCGCAGGGCAGACAGACTGACACATTCACACCCATGTCCAATTGGCCTGACTGCATGCCTTTGGACTGCGGGAGGAAACCAGAGAACCCAGAGGAACCCCACGAAGACGGCATGCAAACTCCACACAGAGAGGAGACTGGTCAACCAGCCAGGGACTCGAACCCAGGCCCTCCTTGCTGTGAGGCGACAGCGCTACCCACCACGCCTCCATGCCACCCAAAAGAAAAAACGTGCATTTTATTTAATGCTATTTGGCAAAATATGAAATTCATATTCATCTGGTTCACATATGTGTTATTTTACCAGAAGTGTGTTTTTTTTATTACTTACTTTTATTATTAATAACATCACGGCTGTGATGATCTACGGCCTCCAAAGTTCCCGTTATGCTTACTGAGTGTTGTTAAAAGGAAAGGTGATGTAACACAGTGGTAAACACGCCCCTGTCCCAACTTCTTTGGAACGTGTTGCAGGCATCAAATTCAAAATGAGTGAATATTTGCAAAAAACAATAAAGTTTATCCGTTTGAACATTAAATATCTCGTCTTTATAGTGTATTCAGTTGAATATAGATTGAGAAGGATTTGCAAATCATCGTATTCTGTTTTTATTTATGTTGTACACAACGTCCCAACTTCACTGGAATTTGGGTTGTATATATATGCAGATACGTTCAGGTGACAGCGTATAATGACTGCACTGAATAAATATGAATATTTATCTGAATGGTTCAAAATAATCTTTACAGATGCTCTTTTATGGTAGCATTTTTTAATGATCTGTGATGGATTATGCTGTTCACATATTTCTGGACCCTCTGTGACCTCAGAGTTGGACGTGCTGCCCCAAAATGAAATTTTGAAATGATTTCTGAAATAAAACTTTAGTTTGCGTTTTATGCTCTTGTTGAATGTGTTAAATGGAAAGTGAGAGATGTGATGTTTTTATTCACAGACGCTTATGAAGTGATTGTTGTTCTGAAGGTAAATCTGGGAGAGATTTGATTGGAGTAAAGACAGAGGCTCATGAAGTGGTGAAGGTGGGTTAGATGAGACTTCAGTTTGGATGAAGACCTACATAATTTGTTTATAACTACTACTGCTCTCTTTATGACGAGCCTTAAAGGTCTAAAGGTCTACAGATTGAAATGTGCAGTCTGACTATAGAAACATTAAGACAATCAATTTTTTAAGAGTTTTATGATCAGCTACTCAAGTATGAACAGTGTGAACAGATGAACCCATGAACTGTGAACAGATTCTTTCAACAGTCTGTCCCAGTCTCGTACTCTTCTCCCTCTTCCCCTCTTTCTCTCTCTCTCTCTCTCTCTCTCTCTCTCACTCCACCCCCTCACTGTACAACACTTTAACACACACAGAAGCCACTCGTACTCAGTTCAGAGGAAGTGAAACTTATCCCAGAGTGCTGCTCCCTCTCCCTCTCTCTCTCTCTCTCAGACTGCGAGATCAGGAAAATGGCAGAGGCCAGTATTTCAGTAAATCAGGACCAGTTCAGCTGTCCAGTCTGTCTGGATCTGCTGAAGGATCCAGTGACGACTCCCTGTGGACACAGTTTCTGTATGGTGTGTATTAATGGCTGCTGGGATCAGGAGGATCAAAGGGGGGTCTACAGCTGCCCCCAGTGCAGAGAGACCTTCACTCCGAGGCCTGTTCTACGCAGGAACAACATGCTGGCTGAAGTGGTGGAGAAACTGAAGAAGCCAGAACTCCAAGCTGCTTCTCCTGCTCACTGTTACGCTGGACCTGGAGATGTGGAGTGTGATTTCTGCACTGGGAGGAAACGCAAAGCCAGTGAGTCGTGTTTGGCCTGCATGGCATCTTACTGTGAAGCTCATCTTAAACCTCACTATGATGTTCCTGCTTTGAAAAAGCACAAGCTGGTCCAAGCCTCCACACGACTACAGGAGAAGATCTGCTCTCAACATGATGAAGTGGTCAAGATCTACTGCCGTACTGACCAAAGCTGCATCTGTTATTTGTGTACGATGCATGAACACAAAGGCCACGATACAGTAGCAGCTGCAGCCGAGAGAACCGAGAAACAGGTGGGAGAAAAATCTTTTAGAATCGATTCACATTGATTATATTATTAAACTTCATCAGCTGCATTAATCAGATACAACGTTTGAACTGTTGTGTGGGTCATCAAATTACTGAATGTGCAATGTTTTGTTACGTAGCTTAAATAATAAAGAACAAAAAATCAAGTGCTGAAAAATGTCCAGCCAACGCCCAGCTTCCTTCCTCCTGCAGTTTTCCCGCTCTGCAGTGTCCTCATGACTCTGTACTGCCCACATGAGTGGACTTTAACTCTTAAACTGCCAGTAATGTTCAGTTTTGTAAGTTTAAAGGTGCAATATATGATTCTGGAGGATGACTGTCGATATTTCAGCTCAATAGCAAAACAGGTACACACCCCCTCCTCAGTGGTCCTTCAGAAGCTCCGCCCCCAAAATTCATGGAAATGCATGGCCACGGAGAACGACACTAGCTAGCAAATTAGTTTTTTATGCAGATCTTCTTGTCAATAATTGCTGCTACAAAGCTAAACAGTTGTTATGACAAACATGAGCAAAAGGGGTAAAATGGTACTGACCTGTTGGTTCTGTGAAACAGCAAAAATAACTTAATGTTGCCCGTCTGTTAAGCAGAAACAGGGCAACCTCCTCATCCGTTTTCATACCTTTCAACGCTCTCAATGAATCTGGTCAGCGTCTTTTTCACCAGCTACTCGTTCAAACTTCCCCGCTCCACCTTGAATGGTGCAGCAGTTACATTCAGGAACAGAACGAGATTGCTGAATGATTTAAGGTGGAATGGCAAAATATGAACAGGAAGCCAACTTCAGCCTCGTCAACTCCGGGGAATATGTGGTGGAGGAATATTTGGAAGGTGGCTTTCACCTAAATGATTCCTACTGCACGCTGCTATTTTGCATGCACAGTGCTGGATGGGTGGTCACTGTCATTGTTGGAGCAGGCAAAACAAATAATGTTTAAAATGCTGTACGGAGAAATTTTAAACATCACACAAAAAAGTGAACGTTGTTGATTTCTCCTCAGAATCAGCTGAAGAAGGTTCAGAGGAAATCCCAGCAGAGACTCCAGCAGAAAGAGAAGAAGCTGCAGGAGCTGAAACAGGCTGTGGTCACTCTTAAGGTGAGTAGTGGGCAGAGATCTGCTGGAGCAGCTGTTTCACAGCTCACTCAGAC
>NC_051214.1:3592551-3660051 GCF_015220715.1 Pygocentrus nattereri
ACATATGTCGTAACCTGCTGGTCCATACATGGAGTTGTTTTTCTCCATCTCTGGATGTGCTCAGTTCAACATCAAAATCCAGTAAGTCAAAAGTGCAAGTGGTTTGCAGAATAAAAGAGGAACAATAGTTATTAACAGCCTGTAAGTATGCACAAAGGGCAGACACCCTTGCACCCTCAGCAGTGTCTGATTTTATTAATACATGTTAGTCACCGGGGAAGAGACAGGCCAAAGGAAAGTTAACCCTTTCATTCCCCTCTTTTATAACTCGTTGAAGACGGGTTATAAGAAATACGCACATCAGAGAGAACAGAGAAAAAGGCTCCTACACAGAAACAGAAACAGCATCATCATAAGATGGTTCCAATGACGCGTAGACGGGCTGTCGCACGGTCTGTGCCATAAAGACGTAGTCGGACCGGTGGGGGATGAGTGAGGAGGCCAGAGCGTACACTCGATCCATGAGGCACCTGAAAAGACACGGTCCCATACACAACAGTAGCAAGAGCACACATACAATAGGAGCTATCATGGCGAGATAGGGCGTGAGGGAACCAAAAAGGGAACCAAAAGGGCCCCATCCCCACCCGCCATGCTCGTCCAACCGTAACTGGGTAGAAACCTGTGACATACGGTCGAGGGCCGTGGCGATAGAACCATGGTCCTCATCATTAGCAGGAATATATGTACAGCAAGAATCGCCTACCATGGCACAAACCCCGCCCTCTTTGGCTAACAGCAAATCCAGTGCCAAACGGTTTTGCATCGCGGTGAGGCGGAGGGCGGTAAGCTCATCTCTTATACCCTGGATAGCCGCACGCTTAGCATTGGTGAAGGTGGCCAGACGATAATGAGTAATTTCCAATTGGTTCCAAACTTGTGATATGCCATATTGGGGAAACAAACAGTCCCAAAATTTAGCTATTTTGGATCTCAGCCGGTGTTCCGGGGGAGGGAAGTCATCGTCGGCAGAGCGCCTATTGCGTCTGGCGATGTGCCTATTACCAAGAGGATTATGGGAGATAAGTATCAGGGAAGAATTGAAAGGTGTAAAAGTACACCGCCCACCCCAATTTCAGGGAGATATACATACACCCGGCTCCCGCACACCCAATACCAATCCATAACAGGGGATGCAACGGTAGTGCCTAGGGCATCCGGGGCTAGGGCAGAGCAGGTAGCGAAGTTAGTGGAGTTACAGGGAGAGAGGATGTGCTGACAGAGGGAGGCGGACAGGGCTCCCAGGAACACCCTGCCTGTCCCCTCGAAGCACAGCGGGAATTGGGCCCTATTCACAGCTGACATGGCTAAAGGCAGCCCCTTGGAGGAGTGGTTAGCGAGCATATACTTCAGTATACCCGAGAAACATGTATGCAGATCAGTAGTACCACGAGTCTTATTACAGAAATCCTGTGAAAGAGAAAGTGAATAGTTTGCATGTGGGTATTCTAAGTGAGTAAGAACCAGACAGTCAGGAGATAGACAAGTATGAGCCACCGCCCGTAATGTGGTTGACTGGTTCTGCGGGGCGGTAACCATGGAGTGTCTGTCCACGCTAGAAGGCATCAAGTGACAGACATAACATGAGTCGTTGGTGTACTGCTTAGCCGTCCAGTTGGCGTACTGCCAGAAGGCATTGTCCGTCGGGGAGGCGCCAGCACCTTCCGAGCAGAGAAAGAGCATTATCAGCAGCATCATGCTTCTGCAACACAAAAGAGAGACTAATAATAGGCAGAGTGGGTTATAATTCAGGAGCTTTAACACAACGGGAGGCGTGGATCCACTGTGGAAAAAGGTCAGTTAAGACACCAGTACGCGTAACAGCGAGTACAGTTGTGGGCTCTGAAAAAGGAGGGTCAGAAAAACCCTTTCGTTCGAACTTTTTAACCATGATTTGGTCCCCGGGCTTATACAGATGCGTGGGGGTCTTGGGAGGGTCAGTGATGTTTGATTGACCCTCTCCCAGTACTCATTCAAGACTGACAACAGGCCCGCTGTGTACTCACTGCGACGTACCTCAAGGTCCGCCAGTCCCCCCAGAGCCGTTACTTGTCGCCATGGGACAGGAAATGGTCGTCCCATGACAATCTCGTATGGCGATAAGCCACCTAAGGTGTCTGTTCGCGTCATGCGCAGTTCAGCTAAGACCACAGGTAGGACTTTTACCCAGTTGGTTGTGTTTTGAGTCTGCATGGCTTTTCTCAGCCGCCCCTTTATAGTGCGATTCACCCTTTCTACCATTCCGGAGGATTGGGGGTGATAGGGAATGTGAAAAGCCCAGTCTATGCTTAGCTGTTTAGCAAGCGCTTGTGTGACCTTTGAAGTGAAAGGTGTACCTTTATCAGAGTCAATACCTAGAGGGACGCCATATCGTGGTATGATTTCCTGACATAGTTTCGTCACTACCGTGTTCGCGTTCTCCTTATTACACGGGAAGGCCTCAGTCCATCTGGAGAATTTATCAATCATTACCAGTAGATACTTGTGGGGCCCTACAGTTGTCATGTGTGTGAAATCTATTTGCCATTCCTGGAACGGCGTCTCAGGTTTGGGAAGAACCTGGTGAGGGCCTTTAGGCTTTGGATTGTTCTGTGCACAAACTAGGCATCGGTCTAGAATTCAAATTATGAATGCAAAACAAATCTGACATGTCATGCTTCACCCCTCTTCGCTCCCGATGAGAAATACCATGAAAATCGGGAACGAGAAAAGGAACACAATGGGAGGGGAGACACAAACGGCCCTTACCGTCACGGAACGGCACAACAGCAGAGTCATAACCACACGAGAGCCAATGCTGCACATCCGAAGGCGAGGCAGAAGACTGGATATCAACCAGATCCAGGCCAGGGAGGCAATCAACAGTAAGAGCAGCACAGGAGAAAGAGGAGGAGTCAAGAAACGGGCAAGGGGGCCCATGGAGCGCGCCACGCCTGGCGGCAGAGTCAGCAGCGTTATTCCCGACAGAGTCAGGATCGGAGCCACGCTGATGAGCACGGACCTTGACCACAGCAAGACGAGAAGGCAGGAAACTAGCGCGAATGAGGTCCTCGATAAGCGAGGCATGAGATATGGGCTTATTATCAGACGTAACAAAACCACGTTGAGACCATATACCTCCAAAATCGTGTACGACACCGAAAGCGTAACGACTATCAGTGTAAATAGTAACGTCCTGATCCTGAGAAAGAATACAGGCGCGCGTGACAGCATACAATTCGGCCGCCTGAGCAGAGGAGAAAGGCAGAGAGAAGGACTCCACAACAGCAGAGGGAGGGGAGCAGACAGCGTAACCACAAAGGAAAGTGCCATCAGAAGGCTTAGAGCAAGAGCCATCCACATAGAAGGAAAGACCACTAGAAAGGGGGGTGGACAGGACGTCCGGGCGAATAGAAGTTTCAGCGGCCAGGCGAGAAGTGCAGTCATGCAAGTCAAAAGAGGAAGAAGTGTGTGAGTCAGACAAGGAAAGCAGGCGCATGAGAGCAGAGGACACAGAATCAAGGGCAGAGTGAGGACGGATAGAAAGATTTTCTGTGGCGAGAAGAATGTTCTCATAACCTACACGGCGCTGGGCCGATAAATGCTGTGTGGAACAATTGTTAAGAAGCTGACACACCTGATGTGAAGTATGCAAGGTGAGGGCATGACCTAAAACGATTTTCTCCGCATCTTGAATCATGAGGGCACAAGCTGCGACCGCTCTGAGACAAGACGGGAGACCTCTAGCCGCAACGTCAAGTGTTTTCGAATAGTATGCGCAAGGGCGCATCCCCCCCCCGTGGGACTGGGCAAGCACAGCAGCCGCGGCACCCCCAGACTCCGTCACCCAGAGATGGAATGGCAGGTTGTAGTTAGGAAGGCCCAAGGCAGGCGCAGAACGAAGGGCAGTAAGCAGCGCCACATAGGCAGTGTTCATGGCATCAGTCCAAGTCAGGGAGGAAGACATGGGCTGTTCATGGGAGAAGGAGGCCCTCAGGGTCTTATCGTGGGTGGAGCAGTCGGGAATCCACTGTCTGCAGTAATTGATGAGACCCAGGAAGGACATCATGGCCTGTTTGGTGGCAAGACGGGATTATTTGTTACCAGAGGAGCCATTGGGCTAGTAGGGGATACGGTGTTCATACTACAACATGATGCCTGGTTTGAGGGCAGGGACAATTTAGGGCCTTGCCTTTTGGCCTTAATAGGCTTCGGAATTGTTTTCAGCACGCTTTTTGGAGTAAAAATCTTTTTAAAATCATCCCACACCTGTTTCATGTCATACCACGACGTATAACCCTCTTTCATGTAGGGGAGGTCCCATTGCGGATCCCCAATACCTTCATAAATCATTCTATGAGCAGAACTCAAATACCCTGCGTCAAAAGTCCCATTCCTAGGGTATGGCGGAATCTGAGGATTACTCTCAGTCCATCCCGCTAGGTTAGAGAGAAACGGGTCAACATAGTAGGCCAGATTACATCGCCTCATCCAATCAGCAGGTTTCTCATCCGGCTCTGGTTTGGGAAACGACGTACCCATATCAACAAACACAATGACAATACAAATACAAACAACACAAATCTTGGGAGTCAGAGGGATTGTGAGCATAAAACCACTAGGCGCCTAGGTTTGTACCCTCGTTACAGGGGCAAAAATCCTGCTTCATCTCATACTCCCGCCCACCAGACAGGGCTGGGTAGGTTAGCTGAGCCAAAAAGGAGCGCGATATCGTCAACCAGGCAGAGGTCCAAAGGAAGGAAACGGACTTACCAGGTGAGGATATCACGTCGGGGTCACCAAGACTGTTAGGAAGGGTCTCCTAGAACAGTGCTCTCCCTCAGAAACCAGAGAATGAAGCGATAAACCTGCTCGGCAATCCTACTAAGTCCCAAGACAGAGAGAGCTCTCGATGCAATAATGAACAACACTCTCGTAGAGAGATGAGTTTTATTCACAAAGCACACAGAAGAAGGGGCAGTCCCCTCTTTATAAACACAGAGAGCCCGTCCCACGTGCACGCAGGCAGCCAGGAAGGGCCCGACCACATTCTAACATATGTCGTAACCTGCTGGTCCATACATGGAGTTGTTTTTCTCCATCTCTGGATGTGCTCAGTTCAACATCAAAATCCAGTAAGTCAAAAGTGCAAGTGGTTTGCAGAATTAAAGAGGAACAATAGTTATTAACAGCCTGTAAGTATGCACAAAGGGCAGACACCCTTGCACCCTCAGCAGTGTCTGATTTTATTAATACATGTTAGTCACCGGGGAAGAGACAGGCCAAAGGAAAGTTAACCCTTTCACCGGGGAACACAGTCGAATGCCTTCTCCAAATCCACAAAGCACATGTGGACTGGTTGGGCAAACTCCCATGAACCCTCCAGAATCCTGGACAGGGTAAAGAGTTGGTCCAGTGTTCCACGACCAGGGCGGAACCCGCACTGCTCCTCCTGAATCCGAGGTTCGACTATAAGCCGGACTCTCTTCTCCAGTACCCCTGCATAGACCTTACCAGGGAGGCTGAGGAGTGTGATTCCCCTGTAGTTGGAACACACCCTCCGGTCCCCCTTTTTAAAAAGACGCACCACGACCCCACTCTGCCAATCCAGTGGCACCACCCCCGATGTCCACGCAATGTTGAAAAGGCGTGTCAGCCAAGACAGCCCCACAACATCCAGAGCCTTGAGGAACTCGGGACGGATCTCATCCACCCCTGGAGCCCTGCCGCCAAGGAGCTTTTTAACTACCTTAGCGACTTCGGCCTCAGTAATGGACAAGCCTATTCCCGTGTCCCCAGACTCTGCCTCCTCACTGGAGAACGTGTTGGTGGGATTGAGAAGGTCCTCAAAGTATTCCTTCCACCGCCCAATGACGTCTTCAGTCGAAGTCAGCAGCACACCATCTCCACTATATACAGTGCTAGTGGCACACTGCTTTCCCCTTCTGAGTCGCCTCACGGTTTGCCAGAATCTTTTTGGAGCCGACTTAAAGTCACTTTCCAAGGCCTCACTGAACTCTTCCCACACCCGGGTTTTTGCCTTGGCAACGACTGAAGCCGCAGATTGCTTGGCCTGTCGATACCTGCCAGCTGCCTCTGGTGTCCTACAGGCCAACCATGCCCGGTAGGACTCCTTCTTCAGCTTGACGGCATCTCTCACCTGGGGTGTCCACCACCGGGTTCGAGGATTACCGCCCCGACAGGCACCAACTACCTTGTGACCACAGCTACAGTCAGCCGCTTCAACAATGGAGGAGCGGAACATGGCCCATTCTGAGTCAATGTCCCCCACCTCCCCCGATATCTGGTCAAAGTTCTGACGGAGGTGTGAGTTGAAGATCAACCTGCCAGGTTCTTCTGCCAGACGTTCCCAGCAAACCCTTACTATACGTTTGGGTTTGCCTGGTCTGACCGGCATCTTCCCCCACCACCTGATCCAACTCACCACCAGGTGGTGATCAGTTGACAGCTCAGCTCCTCTCTTTGCCCGAGTGTCCAATACACATGGCCGCAAGTCGAATGACACAACTACAAAGTCAATCATTGAACTGCGGCCTAGGGTGTCCTGGTGCCATGTGCACTTATGGACATCCTTGTGTTCAAACATGGTGTTCGTTATGGACAAACTGTGGTTTGCACAGAAGTCCAAAAACTGAACACCACTCGGGTTCAGATCAGAGAGGCCATTCCTCCCAATCACACCCCTCCAGGTCTTACTGTCGTTGCCCACGTGAGCGTTGAAGTCCCCCAGTAGGACAATCGAGTCTCCAGGAAGACCACTTTCAAGCACCCCTCCCAAGGACTCTAGGAAGGCTGGGTACTCTGAACTGCTGTTCGGTGCATAAGCACAGACAAGTCAGGACCCATTCCCCAACCCGAAGGCGTAGGGAAGCTACCCTCTCGTCCACCGGGGAAAACCCCAACATACAGGCGCCGAGTCGAGGGGCTATGAGAAAGCCCACACCTGCCTCTCACCATGGGCAACTCCAGAAAAGAAAAAAGTCCAGCCCCTCTCAACGAGATTGGACCCAGAGCCCAAGCTGTGTGTTGAGGTGAGCCCGACTATATCTAGCCGGTATCTCTCAACCTCGCGCACCAACTCAGGCTCCTTCCCCACCAGTGAGGTAACGTTCCAAGTTCCAAGAGCCAGTTTCAGCAACCGAGGATCAGAACGCCTAGGCCCACGCCTTCGGACACTGCCCAATCCACAATGCACCGCACCCCTACTACTGCTCCTCCCATCGGTGGTGGGTCGATGGGAGGGGGGACTCGTGTAGCTCCTTCGGGCTGGGCCCGGCCGGGCACCATGAGTGAATGCCCGGCCACCAGACGCTCGCTGGCGAGCCCCTCCCCCAGGCCTGGCTCCAGGGTGGGGCCCCGGTAACCCTGATCCAGGCAGGGTACACATGTCCTGGTTTCTTGTTTTCATGGGGGTGATTGTGGATCACACTTTGTCTGGCCTGTCACCTAGGACCAGTTTGCCATGGGAGACCCTACCAGGAGCTTTTGCTCCAGACAACATAGCTCCTAGGATCATTCAAGCACACAAACCTCTCCACCACGATAAGGTGGTGATCCATGGAGATAAACAGACTCTCCAAAAAGACGTCATGATGCACAAAATACTTGACAACCTGTTTCTTTGGTTGTTCAGGCAAGATGATCTGACAGAGAAAGTAAAAAAGGACAAACAATAAGAAAACCCATTACATGATTATATTTGTGGGCCAAACTGGCAGAAACTGGACTGCAAGATCTCGTTCAGAGCAATAAGGCAGAGCTGGCGCCCTCTGGTGGATGCTACTAAAACATCAGTCACTCTGATGGCAGTTTTGGTCACATTAGATTAATCCCAGTGAAAACCGACTGCCAGTAATAGCAACATGTAACCACATCAGTCGCTTGTATCATTTTCATTTCAACAAGGCACCGAGTCAGCTGCCTTCAGCTGTGGACACAGGCGTAGACACCGCATGCTGACGTGCCTTTGCTGGGCATGTGTGCTCCAAACCGGGTCTCTGGTTCAAATCAGGTGGTGACAGTGCTGAACAGCAGCCCAGCAACGGTTGCTAAGCAGTGATTGGAGGGAAATGGGAAGGTCTTGAGATGGTCTGATCGCCTCAGTGCCTGATCCTGGCGGTCTAGTCGCGCTCCTGACCTGCAGTACGGATCACGGCTCGTGTCGTCCACTGGACACTGTACAGTCTACTACTGATGAAGAGCAGCGTGCAGTATCCTGTAAGAGATCTGGGGATCTCGCCCATCCAGCTATATGGTATCCAATGGTATTAAAGAATCAGAAATCGAATCATTACAGGAGTGTTATTAAAGTTCATACACACGCAGGAATCATAGTGTACCAGTTATTAAAACTGGTAGATTAGATGTTTCTGTGCCTTGAGTTTATCTTCATGGTGTCTCTGGCCGAACTAATCTAAGTCAAAGCAGATGTCCACGGTCGCTTTACGAAGGGAACGGGAGAACGTCACGTACAATTAGGCTGCAAGAAGTCTGGACATTACACACATACATACCCACACCTACATGCCACCACACGCAGACCTACTCACAGACACAGGTACACCTTTCACCTCAGCTGACCACTTTTCATCTTGAGCTTTAGGTAGCATGAAGACTGGGTGTTCCCTGGGGTATTCCATGAACATTCATTTTAGATCATGCGTTCCTAGTCAGGAGTTCATCTCCCTGGGGGTGTTCCCTGGACATTGGCTTAGAATCGTGCTCCCGGTCAGGAGGTGAAGGTCAATAGTTCTCTGTGTGTATTGCACTGTATGCTTGAGGTTACTCTATGAACATTTGGTGTTAGAATCATGTGCTCCCGGTCATGGGTTGACGGTCATGAGTTCATTTGTATGTATTAGTTATGTGGTATTGTATGTGGTTGGTTAGTGTAGTGGATAACACCTCTGAAAACATCGGTTAGTCTGGGCTGGAGGACGGATTGTTGAGAGTTTGAGAGATAAGCCTCAGCTCGTCGTCTTGGCCGGGATGGGAGAAAGAGCGCAGCCGAGTCCACGCTCAGTGTAACTGGGGTGATGGGCTCTTTAATGGCTCTCAAGCCAATTTCATTTATTCTCTTTCACCTTTCTTAAACTTTTTCATATTCCGCATGATTTTTGTCTCGATTTATGTTTTTCATGCTTTTCTTCATTATCATAAAATTGTTTTGTCCCGGGTTTCATCCAATAAACTGGCAAAGCTACTTTTGGACTCAGCCTGGTTGTTTCTGTCTTCCAGTTTTCACAGTCTTACAATACAGTGCGTACAGGAGCAGAGTGCAGTGTACAGTACACAGCGTGCTGCTCCACACACAGCCTCTATCAGCGCTCAGCTCTCACTGGACCACTTCTTCCTGTTCTAACGCATCAACAAAGCCAGCAGGCTAGCCCCGCCCTTCAGAATAAGAGTCCTTGGCAGAGTAAACGCTGCAGAACACATAACCTGGAGTTAACGTATGAAGCTGTTCTCTAACACACTTCAGGATTTACAGCTATTAATACTCTCTTTATGGCAAGTCTGACACGTCTACAAGTCTATAGGCGTAAACGTAGAAATGCAGTTTAACTGCAGGGACGTTCAAACCATTCAGTAGTTTAAGAATTTGGTGTTGAGTTACGGCGCGAAGTCTGAGCAGCGTATTGTAGCTCATTACTGTGAACAGCTTCTGACCGTGTTACTCCTACAGACTCAGGTCAACTTAATCCATTACTTTTAAAGCCCAACTCCACATTTATTCTTTAAAAATTCTGCTCCTGACTCGTCCTCGTATCTCCATCTGCTCTTACTTTACCTCTCTCTCTCTCTCTCTCTCTCTCTCTCTCTCTCTCTCTCTGTCTGTCTCTCTCTCTCTCTGCAGCACTTTAACACACAGATGCAGGAAGCTGCTCCTACTCAGTTCAGAGAAAACGAAACTTATCCCAGAGTGCTGCTCTCTCTCTCTCTCTCTCTCTCTCTCTCTCTCTGAGATCAGGAAAATGGCAGAGGCCAGTATTTCAGTAAATCAGGTCCAGTTCAGCTGTCCAGTCTGTCTGGATCTGCTGAAGGATCCAGTGGCCATTCCCTGTGGACACAGTTTCTGTATGGTGTGTATAAATGGCTGTTGGGACCAGGAGGATCAGAGGGGGGTCTACAGCTGCCCCCAGTGCAGAGAGACCTTCACTCCGAGGCCTGTTCTACGCAGGAACAACATGCTGGCTGAAGTGGTGGAGAAACTGAAGAAGCCAGAACTCCAAGCTGCTTCTCCTGCTCACTGTTACGCTGGACCTGGAGATGTGGAGTGTGATTTCTGCACTGGGAGGAAACTCAAAGCCATCAAGTCCTGTTTGGTGTGTGTAGTGTCTCTCTGTGAAACTCATCTTAAACCTCATCTGGAAATTCCAGCCTTGATCAAACACCAGCTGGTCCAAGTCTCCACACCACTACAGGAGAAGATCTGCTCTCAACATGACAAACTGATGGAGATCTACTGCCGTACTGACCAAAGCTGCATCTGTTATTTGTGTACGATGGATGAACACAAAGGCCACGATACAGTAGCAGCTGCAGCCGAGAGAACCGAGAAACAGGTGGGAGAAAAATCTTTTAGAATCGATTCACATTGATTATATTATTAAACTTCATCAGCTGCATTAATCAGATACAACGTTTGAACTGTTGTGTGGGTCATCAAATGACTGAATGTGCAATGTTTTGTTACGTAGCTTAAATAATACAGAAGAACAAAAAATCAAGTGCTGAAAAATGTCCAGCCAACGCCCAGCTTCATTCCTCCTGCAGTTTTCCAGCTCTGCAGTGCCCGCATGACTCTGTACTGCCCACATGAGTGGACTTTCACTCTTCAACTGCCAGTAATGTTCAGTTTTGTAAGTTTAAAGGTGCAATATATGATTCTGGAGAATGACTGTCGATATTAAAGCTCAGTAGCAAAACAGGTACACACCCCCCTCCTCAGTGGTCCTTCAGAAGCTCCGCTCCCAAAATTCATGGAAATGCATGGCCACGGAGAACGACACTAGGCTAGCAAATTAGTTTTTTTATGCAGATCTTCTTGTCAATAATTGCTGCTACAAAGCTAAACAGTTGTTATCACAAACATGAGGAAAAGGGGTTAAATGGTACTGACCTGTTGGTTCTGTGAAACAGCAAAAATAACTTAATGTTGCCCGTCTGTTAAGCAGAAACAGGGCAACCTCCTCATCCGTTTTCATACCTTTCAACTCTCTCAATGAATCTGGTCAGCATCTTTTTCACCAGCTACTCGTTCAAACTTCCCCACTCCACCTTGAATGGTGAAGCAGTTACATTCAGGAATAGAACGAAATTGCTGAATGATTTAAGGTGGAATGGCAAAATATGAACAGGAAGCCAACTTCAGCCTCATCAACTTCGGGGAATATGTGGTGGAGGAATATTTGGAAGGTGGCTTTCACCTAAATGTTTCCTACTGCACGCTGCTATTTTGCATGCACAGTGCTGGGTGGGTGGTCACTGTCGTTGTTGGAGCAGGCAAAACAAATAATGTTTAAAATGCTGTATGGAGAAACTTGAAACGTCACACAAAACAGTGAACGTTGTTGATTTCTCCTTAGAATCAGCTGGAGGAGGTTCAGAAGAAATCCCAGCAAAGACTCCAGCAGAAAGAGAAGAAGCTGCAGGAGCTGAAACAGGCTGTGGTCACTCTTAAGGTGAGTAGTGGGCAGAGATCTGCTGGAGCAGCTGTTTCACAGCTCACTCAGACTCTCCTCCAGTCGGACAGTGAGGAGTCCAGTGTTGGACACTTTGGGGTCCTACACAGCCACAATGTGGACAGTCAGTCGTCTACAGTCCCAGTGAGAGAGTGAATGATAGCTGGAGTGTAAATGGAGCTCCATCTTGTGTGTGTGTGTCCTAACAGCGCTCTGCACAGGCAGCAGTGGAGGACAGTGAGAGGATCTTCACTGAACTGATCCGCTCCATTGAGAAGAAGCACTCTGAGGTAACAGAGCTGATCAAAACTCAGGAGAAGAACCAGCTGAGACAAACTGAAGAACTCCTGGAGAACCTGCAGCAGGAGATTGATGATCTGAAGAGGAGGAACACTGAGCTGGAGCAGCTTTCAGTCACAGAGGATCACATCCACTTCCTCCAGGTAACCATCATTCACCTACAGAGGGACCTGCTCCTCAGGGAGGCTCTAAAATCTTAAGGTTATTTTTGGTGTAACATGATTTGAGAACATTTAATGCTCTTGTCCTCCTTCATGTTCCTCGGTTCTGTTTCCTCTCTGTAGAGCTTCCAGTCTCTGAGAGTCTCTGCTGGATGTGAGGACTCCTACAGCTTCACTGTCCATCAACATCCCTCATTTGATGGAGTGAGGAAATCTCTCTGTGAGATTAAAGAGAGACTAGAGGAATTCTGCAAGGAGGAGTTCAGGAAAATCTCTCCACATGGTAAGAGGAGCTTCTGCTGGAAACAGAGGGACAGAAATCTTTTAATTTAACACAAATTCACAAAATTGACGACAAATTAAATTTGACACTTTTCAGTTCAGTGTGTGTGTGTTGTGTAGTTACATGTTCACACAGTGGGTCTTAGTTCAGGCTCATATGGTGAGTTTGTGGTTGTTGTACAACTGAATGTTATTCTGAATATTAATGCTGTTAAAATTAATGCTCTTTTTGCAGTTCAGGTGAAATATAACATAAAAGCTAATAAAGGATTCTGACCTGAACAGTGAGAGACAGACAGTCAGAGAAACACAGGAACTCAGTAAAAGGGGCAGAGTAACTGAATCCTGTTCGAAACCCAGACTGATCTGATTTAAACACGGAGACTGTGCTGTGTGTCTTTTAGCTGCTTCTGTCTTTCTGAGCGAGTGTTTGAGTTTCCTTCATTCAGTCTGTTAGATCAGATCTCACACACACACACACACACACACACACACACACACACACACACACACACACACACACACACACACACACAGCCTCCTTCATTCAGTCTGTTAGATCAGATCTCTTACACACACACACACACACACTCTCACACATACGTGTCTTTGCTACATGGTGGGGACACAAGACTAGATGCAGCCGGGCGGGGACCACCGTTTCTAAAGTGTTTAGAGACAAGGCAGAAGCTGATCTGAGTTCAGAAACATCCCAATGCAATGCCGATCACTTCAAAATACAAGAATTCACAACAGAAGCCAGACCTGACATTCTGCATACAGGTGGGGACCCTGTCAGGTGAGAGATCCTTGTGGGAACCAGTGACGTCAAAAGAATTTGCATATGAAAATATGACGTCATATATCGTGTGTATGTCTGGAAGGTTACCAGTGGGGACCACATCTTAAATGTTTTTAAAATGTCTTTTTCCCCTCAATTTCTAAGGAAATATTAAACATAATTCACATGAACTCCAGAACATATCAACAGTCATCAATATTCTCTTGCTCACTTGTTCTCCAGATGTCATCAAGATTTTTTCCTCACCCTTAGCTTGCTCATTAGGTGTTCTGACACATTCTGCAAAGTTGCTTTGTGACAAACAGCTGTAAAAAGCACTACATAAATAAATTTGACTTTTGGATGTCAGTGCAGTTTTAGAAAAAAAACTTGATCAAATTTTTACTCCAAATATATCATTTTTCATCAGCATTTTCCTTTTAAAGTCTTTTTTTGTTTTTGTTTTTTTACAGATTGAGTGAACTTAGTTATACAAAATCTCTCGGGTGGTAAACTGGTCATAAAATTTCTTGGAGTTAGAAAAAAGAGGAATGAAATGATACAGCATGGAGATACAACAAAAAAGAGATAGAGAAAGCACAAGAGTTATAGAAAAAGAAAGGGAGCAGCTGGTAAATGATCTCCTGGAGTTTCTGGATTTAAGTGCTGCTGGAGCTGCACTTATACATTCTATACATTCTTTTTTTCCCCGAACTCTGCCAGATGATATCCAATCCATGAATTTGTCTTCCACCGCTTTGATCTCTTCAGAGGACTATTGTCTTCTTTTTGACTTCAAAGAACCTAAAGAACATCATTCATTTATTAATTTGTCTTCCCATTTTCAAAATGGGCAAACATCCTTTAAATCTTCATCTGAAATCCTTTTACTTCAAAGGAGGGATAGTATGATTCTCTGTTTATTTGCATTATTTTGTGTGTCATGTAGCCTTTTGTGTATGTAGAGTCTAAGAATCAAAATGAGCATAATAGGTCCTAATAGGCCAAAATACACTCACACTCAAGCCTACTGGTAATGCAAGACATCCTGAGACATAAAACCTGTGTAAATCCTTAACTGAGAAGGTGACGTTACCAAAACAATATAAAATTTCTTAAAGACACTTTTTTAAAGTAAATGTTTTGGAATATTTTATTCTACACAATTCCTAGAATTAATGGATTGGCTATTAAATATGCAGAGTTAGTAACATATATCATTTGAAATAACAGAAGGGGTAGATTGATAAAGAAAAAGGGAGAGAAAGAGGAAAGAGTAAAGAGCCAAAAAAATGATAGAAAGACAGGTAAACAGCCATACAGACGAGTCACATTATTATGACCAGTTTTCTACACTCGCTATCCATCCTTTCAGGTCCACTGACCGTATAGGAGCTCTGTGTAGATCTATAATTACAGACTGTAGTCCATCTTTTTCTCTAATACTCTGTTAGCCTCCTTTAACCCTGTTCTTCATTGGTCAAAACCCTACAGGACCACCACAGAGCAAGTGCTATTTGGGTGGTGTGTTAGTGTGTGCAGTGCTAGTACAAGTGGATCAGACACAGCAGTGCTGCTGGAGTGATTAAACCCCTCAGTGTCGCTGCTGAACTTAGAACAGTCCACCAACCAGAAATATGCAGCCAACAGCCTGAATTGGTTTTTATTACTGTCTATAAGAAGGTAATGGTACTAAAGCATGCAGGTGCAATGAATGTAGTTGAAGGATTAGTAAAGTGTGGACCTCAGTGGTACCTATTAAACTGTTATTAGAGCTGAAGCATTTTGAGAACATTAGTGTTGTGAACACTAATGACACTTGTGTTTCCTTTATTACATAAAAGATCCAACTGAATTCTTCTTTCCTTCGATTCCCTATACTAAAACTAAGAGCTCTAGCCACTTCCAGCTTGTTCTTATGAATTCATTCCAAGTGTCTTGCCATCTTACAGGACGGTTTTGACCAATACAAGCAGTATTGTTTTTTGTTGTACATCTTTCTGCCATGTACTGTCTTCTTCAGTTTCATAACTGATATTTCACTACTGTGATCGCCATCTCAATTTGGCATGTCTTTAACTACTGTTGAGGTAGATAAGGGGGTTTTGTTTTTACCTTTGCTTCTGTTGTATGAGGTCACTTTATCATGCGATTGTGTTCTGGAGTCGGTCGCAATTCTTCTCTTTTTAGGTGAAGGGATCCTTTCACTTTCTTCAGAACTAGTCTCAGATGTGTCAGGAATGTACCCGTCTTCACTATTTTCAGCACTGCTGACTGATGCATCAGGGGTGTAGCCAAGTAATTTTCTTGTCAACTAGAAATTGAACATTCAAGATAGCTTTAGTTTTTATCTGACTTGTAATTTATTGTTTTAATTTATACGCTTAGTAATAAACAGTATGACATCCAAATTGATGAAAACTGCTCAAGGAATTGGCTAAAATAACTCCCGACAATGTTTATTACAAAAAGATTTACAAATTAGAGCTGCAATGAATGACAATTATAATAGTCAAAACTCATATGAGCTTTTAAATTTAGCTTGAGGTCATTTACACATTTGTTGACAATAAAATGAAATACCTCATTCAAATATTAACTCTTTACTGAATATTCCAGCTAATAGAAGATGAATAAAACAGCAATATTTTTTATGATCAAAATTTAAAATCAAAAATCTGTAAAGCAGTAGCAATAAAATAATAAAAGTAAACAAGTTTTCCCATAATTTTTCAGATCAGCAAAAAAGATCCAAATGCGAAACCAGTTTGTGAGAGTAATTTTAGTTTTCAGTTTGAAAGCATTACTGCAACTTTGTATTAGTGAGTTTTATTTTGACACTGTAGACCCTTGCAGTGTAAACAGCAAACCAATTGGCTCAGTTTGTTAAAGGGTGGGACTGCATCTACAACCCTCAGGCTGATTTGATTTGTAGATAAAACCATTTCTGATGGTTTTATCTGCATGTTCTGTTCATGTGAGAGACAGCGGCATAGTTTTCACCTCAGCTCTGCGTCCAGATTGAGGGAAATATTGCTAGAAAAAGTAACAGTGGCAAAAAAAACCCTGTATTTCATACTGTTATGGTAAAAATCTGATTCGCAATTCACATGTGTCACAAGATGTTCCTACTTAGCGTGATAAACGTGTGATTATGTCAACAACTAATTGACTATTAAATTGGTTGACAACTAATTTGGTCATTGATTTTAGTTGACCAAGTCGATTAGTCATTGCACCCCTAATACAAAATGTCTACTACAGCAAAAGTTTAGATTTGGAACTCCATTTTAAAATTAGGTTTGACAAGTGTGAATTGTGTAGTTTAAATATATATTTTTAAATTATCTATTATCTAATTTCTATTTTTAAGTTTATGTAACTTAAAAATTGGGTATGTTTTAAAATGAAGCTTGATCGACATGCATTCTGTACTTTATTACATTGTAAATGAGGTCTGTTTGGTGTGAACTCTAATTTCATTACTCTACAGGATATGAAATGATTTAAATGGTTTGATAAATGTGAACTGTGCTGTTTGTTCTTTAAAAAAATAATTGGCATAAACTGTAGAGTTTCAAAAGAAGACAATAACACAAAAACAGACTTACAAATATGCTCTCAGTCCTCTTCAAATCTGGCACAGCTGTGCCCTCACTGGCAGGAGAATCTGAGCTTAAGATCTCTGTATCTCTGTCGCTATCAGAACATTCTTGTATGAATGTTTTCTAAAAAAAAAAAGGATAATCAGTACAATTAATATAAAATGTTAAATAAATTAAATTAAAAACATTTATATTGTGTTATTAGTTCTGTGTTCTGATGAATTTTTATCTTATTCTAGTTAACATTTTTGTCAATAAACGATTTGGGCACCTTATCAAATGCTCCTGGCACAAAACATTAATATGATGTGCAATATACTATGAATTTAGCATAACTGAAGTTCAAGTTCAAGTTCAAAGTTCAAAGTGTTTGTCATTTGTACAGCGGAAACAGGTTTCCTTATATACAATGAAAAGCTTACTTTGCTCCTTGCTAAGAATGCCAGATATAACATTAGAAATACAAAAGAGTATATATACAACCATATATATTAATCAAGAAACAGTGCAATGTATAAATTAAAGTCGTATGGATGGATAGTGCTGTGCCTTGCCGGGAACATGATTATCTGCAGCAGAAATGAGTAGTAAAGTGCAATAGTGCAATTGTAAACATGTGCTACAGTTAAAGTGACAGTAGTTGCTGGTTATTCCTGAGGAAAGAGTTCTTTACCAGTGGGATACACATCACACGTCTGTACCTAAGTCTGGCAGACCGAAGTGAGAATAGTTATTTCTGATTCAGAACTCTGATTGCGGTGGGGAAGAAGGAGTTCTTTAGTCTGGAGGTCTTGCACATCATGCTCCTATACCTCCGGCCTGAGGGCAGAGGTTTGAACAGACCGTGCTGGGGGTGGGTGGGGTCTTTGATGATGGAGGCAGCCTTCCTTTGGACTCTATGATTGTAAATGTTCTGCAGAGAGTGCAGTGGAGAATTGGTGATCTTCTCTGCAGTCTTCACCACTCTCTGTAGGCATTTACGATCCATCACGTTCAAGCTGCCGTACCACACGGTGATGCAGCTGGTCAGGAGGCTCTCAATGACACAGTTGTAGAAGTTGCTGAGGATCACCGGAGACATCCCAAACTTCCTCAGCCTCCTCAGGAAGTACAGCCGCTGTTGAGCCTTTCTGACTAGCTGCTTGGTGTTCAGTGACCATGTGAGGTCTTCACTGATGTGGACACCCAGGTATTTAAAGCTGCTCACCCTCTCCACCTCGAGCTCCCGGATAAAAAGTGGCCGATGAGGTCTCCTCTCCTTCCTCATGTCCACTATCAGCTCCTTTGTCTTGTCCGTGTTGAGGATGAGGTTGTTATCATCACACCATAACACCACTCTGGTCACCTCCCTCCTGTAGGCTGCTTCATCTCCACCAGTGATACGTCCTATCACTGCTGTGTCGTCAGCAAACTTCAGGATGATGTTGTCCTTGTGGGAGGCGACACAGTCATGGGTGAACAGGGTGTAGAGAATAGGGCTGAGGACGCAGCCCTGTGGAGTGCCGATGTAGGTGGTGATGCTGGCTGAAGTCCTGTTGCTGATCCTGACAGACTGGGGCCTGCCAGTCAGAAAGTCCAAAAGCCAGTCACAGAGGGTGGGGTGCAGGCCGAGTGTGGAGAGTTTGTGGGTGAGTTTGTGTGGGATGACCGTTTTGAAGGCTGAGCTGTAGTCAACAAAGAGCATCCTTATGTAGGAGTCTTTGTTTTCCAGGTGGGAGAGGTAGTAGTGAAGGGCAGCAGCAACTGCGTCCGAGGTGGATCTGTTGTGACGGTAGGCGTACTGCAGGGGTCCAGCGTGTCCGGTATGCTGTCTTGTATGTGGGCCAGCACCACTCTCTCAAAGCACTTCATAATGATTGGAGTGAGTGCTACTGGTCTGTAGTCATTCAGGCTGGTGGGGGGGCTCTTCTTAGGAATGGGGACTATGACTGTCCTTTTGTAGCAGGTGGGAACAATGCTCTGGCTGAGAGAGAGATTGAAAATGGAGGTCAGTACATTAGCCAGCTCGTTCGCACATGCTCTGAGGGCCCGCCCAGGAATCTTGTCTGGTCCTGGTGCCTTGCGGGGGTTGATCTTTCTCAGAGCTTTGCAGACCTGGCCTGTTGATACTGACAGAGGGGGGGACTGGGGTTGAGTGGGCTGTGTGTGTGTGTGAACCTCCCGGTGCTAGTGCTGGAGGTTTCGAAACGGGTGTAGAATGTGTTGAGGTCGTCTGGTAGGCTGTCTGTGGAGCTGATGTTGCTGGTGATGGTCCTGTACTCTGTGATGTGTTGTAGGCCTTGCCACATCTGCCTGGAGTCAGCAGTGGAGTAGAAGCCATCCAGTTTCTCCCTGTCCTGCCTCTTGGCTGCTGTGATGACTTTCCTCAGTCTGTACTTCGCAGCTTTGTACTCTGTCTCATTGCCTGATCTGTATGCAAGAGAGCGAGTACGGAGCATGTGTCGTACCTGACTGTTAATCCAGGGCTTCTGGTTGGGAAACCTCTTCACTTGTGTGGTGGGCACGATGTTATCCACACACATGCTGATGTAGCCAGACACGTGTTCACCATATTCTTGAATGCTGACAGAAGAGTCCTCCATAGTGGCTGCAGCTTTAAACACATCCCAGTCTGTCGTAGCAAAACAGTCCTGCAGTATGCTCTCAGTCTCCGGAGACCATACTTGAACCGTTTTGGTAACCGGATGTGTTTGTTTCAGCCTTTGTCTGTAAGCTGGGTACATGAACAAGGAGATGTGGTCTGAGAGTCCAAAGTGGGGGCGGGGTGCAGCCCTGTATGCACCGCGTACATTACTGTACACGTGATCCAGGATGTTTTTGTCACGGGTTGGAACGTCCACATGTTGGAAGTATTTCGGAAATATAGTCCATAAGTTGCACTGGTTGAAATCACCAGCAATGATAAACACGGCATCAGGGTGAGCCGTCTCTAACGCGCTGATGACGTCATGGAGTTTGCCGAGCGCTGCCGCAGAGTTAGCCCGTGGATTAATATATACAGATGTTAAAAATTCAGCACAGAATTCCCTAGGTAAATAATAGGGACGACATTTTAACAGCAGGAACTCCAGGTCTGGTGAGCAGTGCTTATAAACGGTCCGTATGTCTTTACACCACGCGTTGTTTACAAACACACACACCTCCACCCTTAGCGTTACCGGAGGCTGCCGTGCGATCTCCGCGATGCACAGAGTGAAACCCTAGCTGGATAGCATTGTCCGGTACTCTGTCTGAGAGCCAGGTTTCAATGAACATTAGAGCGCAGCACTCTCTTGTTTCCCGCTGAGATGTTATCCTAGCTCTCAGCTCGTCCAGCTTGTTCTCCAGTGACCGCACGTTAGCTAGCAAGAGGCTAGGCACTGGTGGTCGGCTAGCGCGAGCCTTTAGCCTAGCATGCAGCCCTCCCCTCTTGCCTCGCTTGCGTCGCCGCCTCTGGAGCGCTCTCCTCGGATCAGCATGCTCACTCGCGGTCGGTAGGTCTGGGTCTTCCTAGTGGTGGTGGTGGCTGCGGGAGCGGACAATGGGTTGTAGCTCCGGTGGAATAAAAACAACAGGAGCACCCATTCATACTACAGAATCTGTGCCATTTTGGTATCAGAGAATGAATGTAATAAATTTCAAAAAGAAGATCGGGCTTGGTTACTGTCGATCACATTCTTTGAATGCTCTCTGGTCTAGAAAAAAGTAGCACAGAATGTACGTAAGTAAGAAAGCTTGGCATTTGTGTTTTGGTCTGTTTATTTTTCTCTTTCTACAAGCTCCATTTTACTGTCCTTTAGCCTTGACACAAATATCATTCCATTACCAATTATTACTGCAAGTTAGAAAGTAGTAGAAAAACTCCAGTTCAGTATTCAGTAAAGTTTGGGTAGACATAAGCAGGTATTCAATCAACATCTTGAAGTTAAAAGTATCAGTAAGGATATTAACTATCACCAGGTGCCAGCAAACTATTAAACTATTATTAGAGTTGAAGCATTTTATTGATCAAGTTAACACTACATTTACCTCCATTCTTGTTGACAGCTCTTCAGGACAGGTTTTGTTCACATAAACAAGATGAGCTTCTGGAGTTACTTTTTCTTCAGCTTTATATGGTCTGTTAAGATGGTTAAAGAAACAGGAACTAACTGTTAAAAACATATGCCCAGCATTCTCAAAAAACAGACAATAATTCTCACAATTTGGAGACTGTCGCTGTCACGCAAAAACATTTTATCTCCATATTTTTTATTTGTCACTTTTTGACATAATGCAGTTCTTTACAAAATGTCAAAATGCCAAGAATTAACCAAAATAAATCTTCCAAAATGACGTGGAATAAAATCTTTTTACATTGGAAACAACACATTAATGTTGCCATTTTGGAGATCGTTTTTTTGTCTGACAGCGACAATACATAAGTAAAGTACTGTACAAATTTCTGTGATCAGCAATAAACGCCCTGCTGAATAAAACAGCCTGTCTGGCTCGAAAGGGTCGAGCAGGTTAAGGTAGTTCATCAGTTTAGCTCTTGATAGGCACAGGGTGTGTGTTTGTTTGACTTTGATCAACCTGACCAAGCTAAACGACCAGAATAACCAGCTTTAACACGCTGGCTGACCAGCATGCTGTTCCACTAGCATAAATACACTGGTCATGCTGGTTGTTTAGTTTGGTCTGGTTCTTCATGCTGATACACCAGCGTGGCAAAGCTGGACATCCAGCTTGGTCATGTTGGTTCAACAGTATGACCAGTTCGACCCAACTGGTCAATCAGTGAATCTGGTCATGCTGATAGACTAGTCCTAAAAATTTAAATGTAATATACACTATGCTGTTCAGGAGCTAGTTAACAGCTGGTTTACCAGTATAGTGTATGATTTTGCCTGAATGAGCAGCTTTTCAACCACTGTGACCATCAAAGTCCAGCTTAGACCAGCCATCTTCTCGCTAAGCTAAATGCACCATTAAACCTAAAGAGCTTGCTTGCTAGTTATCTAACTAACTGGCTAGACAGACCTGCTCACTGTGTACTAGCTATCATGGAACTATCTTCTTCACAGCATGGTAAAACATCATGAATCAATATATTCTATGACACAGTCGAACAACAAGATAGGCTAAACCAAATAATTCATTTTATAATGCTATAAAACAGCTTTCATATTTAGGTACATTGCTAAACAAGTTTGCCAGCCAGCAAGCACACTGCTAGTTGGCTAGTTGTTGGCATTAATACACACACTCATTTTCAACTGCTGAAAGCCAGAATTAAAATAAACAATATAGATAAGAATAGTTTTACCTTTTGTCCTCCAGTGCAGAGTTCCAGTTGAGTGTCGGTAGTGGGAAGAAACAATTAAGGTTCCAAACAAGCTGTCCCATCAGATACGCCCTGCCCCTGCCCTGCCCCCATGTTGGGGGAGGGGTTGTAGCGGTGGGGACCCCAAATGTCAGGTGAAAACACACTTTAGCGGCCATGCTGCTGAAATGACCATGTGCTTTCTATAGTGTTGGGGGAGGGGTGGTTGCGGTGGGGACCCCAAATGTCAGGTGAACACACACTTTAGCAGCCATGCTGCTGAAAATGATTGTGCACTTTCTGTAGCTCATTATTGGAGTGGATCTCTCAGTTCAAACAGCAGGTTTGAATGATCAAGTGTGGGGCAGATTTACGTTGATTAACACAAGTGTGGCTGTGTTTCGGTACTGTTTGCTGGGGGAATCAGGTTAGATGAACTCCCTTCTTGCTGGTGTTAGCTCTTCCTCCATTCTCAAACATCTCCTCACCCACACCCTCTCGCATCACCATATTACATGGTATCCAACATATCCATTGGAGGTGCAAAATCCCACATACAATTAAAAATTCTTCTACTTACATAGACTCACCAGTCATTTTATTAGGTACTTGCTAGTAAAAGGCTGGACCCCCTTTTGCCTTCAGGACTGCCTTAATTCTTTGTGGCACACTTTCAACAAGGTGTTGGAAACGTTCCTCAGAGCTGCAGATTTGTCGGCTGCACATCTATGATGCAAATTTCCCGTTCCACCACATCCCAAAGGCGCTCTATTGAATTGAGATCTGGTGATTGTGGAGGCCATTGGAGTACATTGAACTCACTGTCATGTTCAAGAAACCAGTTGGAGATGATATGAGCTTTGTGACGTGGTGCATTATCCTGCTGGAAGTAGCCATCAGAGGATGGGTACACTGGTCATAAAGGGAGGGACATGGTCAGTAACAATACACAGGCAGGCTGTGGCATTTAAACAATGCTCAGTTGGTACTGAGGGGCTCAAAGTGTGCCAAGAAATTATCCCCCACACCATCACACCACCACCACCAACCTGAACTGCTGATATAGCGCAGGATGGATCCATGCTTTCATGTTGTTTACGTCAAATTCTGACCCGACCATCTCAATGCCACAGCTGAAATCGAGACTCGTCAGACCAGGCAACATTTTCCCAATCTTCTATTGTCCAATTTTGGTGAGTCCGTGTGGACTGTAGTCTCAGTTTCCTGTTCTTAGCAGACAGGAGTGGCACCTGGTGTGGTCTTCTGCTGCTGTAGCCCATCTTCTTCAAGGTTCAATGTGTTGTGCATTCAGAGATGATGTTCTGCATTACTTGGTTGTAACAAGTGGTTTTTTGAGTTCCTGTTGCCTTTCTATCACCAGGAACCAGTCTGTCCATTCTCCTCTGACCTCTCACATTTACAAGGCATTTTCGTCCACACAACTGACCGCTCACTGGATGTTTCCTCTTTTTCGGACCGTACTCTGTAAACCCTAGAGATGGTTGTGCGTGAAAATCCCAGTAGATCAGCAGTTTCTGAAATACTCCTGTCTGGCACCAACAACCACGCCACGTTCAAAGTCCCTTAAACCCCCTTTCTTCCCCGTTCTGATGCTCGGTCTGCACTTCAGGAAATTGTCTTGACCACCTATACATGCCTAAATGCACTGAGTTGCGGCCGTGTGATTTTGCTGATTAGCTATTTGTGTTAACAAGCAATTGAACACCTAATACCTAATAAAGTGGCCAGTGAGTGTATAAAGGTGGTTGGTTAGTGTAGTGGGTAACACCTCTGCCTTCTACACTCTAGACTGGGGTTCAATCCCCCACCTGGGTAAGGTCCCTACACTATACCAATAAGAGTCCTTGGGCAAGACTCCTAACACCACCTTGGCCTACCTGTATAAAATAATCCAATTGTAAGTCACTCTGGATAAGAGCATCAGCCAAATGCCATAAATGTAAATGTAAAGCACAGCAGTCTCATTCAACCACCCAACCTTCAAGGCTTTAGTGATCAAGCTTTTTCTAAATTTGCTCCTTGTCTCTGGAATTGTTTTCCACCACGCCAAAAAGTTTAATTCCCTCTTTACTTTTAAATCTAATCTTAAAACACATCTCTTACACTTGCTCATAATCTTTTTCAAGCCTAAATTATTCCAGCCTAAGACTATTGTTGGTCTTGCCTTGTGTAGTATTGTCTGTGTACTGACAGTAGTAAGCATCTTTAGGTTCTTAAAAAGCAAAATAATAAAAGTAGTAGAAATAATAATAAAACTGAATAATAATAACATTGATTATTGTTGTTATTATTATTCATCCATTTTCTAAGCCGCTTCTCCGTCAGGGTCGCAGGGGGGTGCTGGAGCCTATCCCAGTAGGCTCCCCCCCAGTAGTCTTCAGGCGGAAGGCAGGATACACCCTGGATGGGCCACCAGTCCATCGCAGGGCAGACAGACAAACACAGACAGTCACTCACACTCTCACACACACACACACACACACACACACACACACACACACACACACACACACACACACACACACACACCTAGGGGCAATTTAGCATGTCCAATTGGCCTGACTGCATGTCTTTGGACTGTGGGAGGAAACCGGAGAACCCAGAGGAAACCCACGCAGACATGGGGAGAACATGCAAACTCCACACAGAGAGGACCCCAGTAGCCCGACCGGGGAATCGAACCCAGGCCCTCCTCGCTGTGAGGCGACAGCGCTACCCACCATGCCACCGTGCCGCCACCTATTATTATTTAATATTGTTATTATTTATTATTGTTGTTGTTTTTGTTGTTGTTAGTATTATTAACAGTGGATTATATATTTGTTTTAATTTAGATTTAGCTTAAATTTATGTATGTTTCTCAAATTCATAACCATATTTTCATAGAAAAGACATCCCTCCTCACTATTGACAACCCCTCTATGTTACATGTTTCCACCAGGAATCACATTCATCACACTGCATGATAGTCATATAATTTAGACTGAGTTGGCCAAAATAAAGTCAGCAATTTATCACCAAAAACGTTTAAACTTTATGGGATTTTTTACTCTTTTTGTTGTTTTGTTTATTGATTTATATTTTCCATGACATAACTTGCAGAAATATGAACTACACATATATTAAAATTAATATAAAATATCATATTTGCATTTTGACCATAAAAACTGTATACACAGTTGTTCTCCTCTTGGCCTCCAGGGGCGCACTTCCACACACACCCGACACACACCCTACACACACTCTGTCCGGCCACCTACCTGGTGGCGACCTTGTAAACACATTCTTCTTGTCAACCGACCCCATTAGGTCCACTGACCAAATTCAGGGAAATGTTGCCAGATATGTTAAAATTCAGTTTTCTATCGTTTGCAATGGTTGTGCCTCCGCGTAAGAGGTCCCCACGGGTTTGGTGTGCAGTCAGGCCTTGGTCCCCACCACTATATAAAAACAAGTGCACACACACACACACACACACACACACACACACACACACACACACACACACACGCAGTCACACACAGTCACACACACTCACTCACTCACACACACTCACACTGACACTCACACACACACTGACACTCTCACACACACACTCAGTCACACACACACACACACACTCCTTCATTCAGTCTGTTAAATCAGATCTCACACACTGTCACAGACACACACACACACACCCACAGTCACACACACACACACACACACACACACACACACACACACACACACACACACACTCCTTCATTCAGTCTGTTAGATCAGATCTCACACACTGTCACAGACACACACACACACACCCACAGTCACACACACACACACACACACACACACACACACACACACACACACTCACACTCCTTCATTCAGTCTGTTAGATCAGATCTCACACACTGTCACAGACACACACACACACACACACTCACACACACACACACACTCCTTCATTCAGTCTGTTAAATCAGAATTCACACACAGATACTTGTCTTGTGTAGGTACTTTTGAACAATCTGGGGACAAATGTTATGAACAGTTGAAATGCACGTATAATGTATATTTGTAACAAAAGACAACTGATGTAGACACATTAATAACAGGTCTTTTATTTGTTTCTTTTTAAACCAGTTGTTTGCCATTTGTGATGCAGTATTTATGCACAAATAATTAATGACTCCTTTTTACATGTAAAGCGAATCATAAGCAATACCAAAAAACGTAAGCTGCCAGTCAAATAATAGCACGTATGAAAAAAAAAATCTCAAAGATGGTTTTTCAAGAGAACTTTGGTAAAGACAGTGATTCTACATAGACCTTTGATTCATGGTAACTGGTTATTCAGACTGTGTTGCATATGGTTCTATAAAGGAACTTGAAAATGTTATAGTTCTTCAATTGTGCTGATATCAAGCTTGTAACAGAACTCTATGTGGTGCTATACAGAACCATTTCAAAATGGTTCATTAGTAGATCCACATACAACACATTCTCCAAACTGAAAAACCATTTCACCATGTGAAGAAACATTTAGGCATGCAAATAGCTCTTTCACTGTTTTTACTAAAGAACCCTTGAAGAACCATTTTTTAAAGATTGACAAAATAAACTGTAAAATGAAATAAAACTTTTTTTTAGAACTTTATCAATGAACAGAAAAAAGAAAGACTGCAAATGACATTTGCTCTGGTTTACATTTTCCTTTTAAATGCAGTGATTCTGTTCTTTACAAAGAACTTTACCGATAACCAATGTCGGTCTTTGAATGCAGCAGGGTCAACTTTTATACAGGACTCAATCTTTTTTCTTGGCACTGTAACCTATTCTTGGCACTTGGAACCTATTCAGATGTTTTTCAACTGCTTTCATTTCACTGGTCTCCCATTTCTTTCTCTTAACCATCTTTACACCTGAGTAAATGCAGAACATGTTTTGTCAAAACATGCAATGTTTTTTCAATGTCATAAAAGTTTGCCATCATGTTTATTTATCAGACAATACCTTTGGGAACTGATGTGGTACTGGTTGGTTCTATGACTTGCTCAGCCAAGGTCTCCTGAGCTTGCTGTGTAGATGGTTCTAAGTCCGGTTCTGCTCCAGGATCTACATAAACCCAAAACAAACACACTCTTTTTGAAAATATTTTAAATAGCTAAAGACATGTCCTAATAATAATAATAATAATAATAAGACTATAAAATTGCATTTTCTGATGAAAATGCAGAGTGATTGCTGTGATAAGTCCTACATGATTGCTAGAGTGCTGCTATGTCGTTGATTTGGTCTTGATATTTGGTTCTTAGGGTGCTGCTAGGTGGCTGCAAAGTTCCACCTATACTGGGCAGCAGAAATATACAGGACAATGTCAAAGGTCACTCTACTACTCAGGCCATGAACAACAAAGAAGAAATGGAGTGGCTTTTATTGTCAACAAGGATGTCAACAAGACCATTATTGGATGCAATTCTGTGAATGACTGACTGATGTCAATCAGATTTCATGCATAACCATTCAACATTCCATTCATTCAAGTTTACTCCCCAACAACAGATGCTAATAAAGAAGAAATTAAAAAGTTTTATTATGAAGCTCAGGATAAAACTGACAAGATCTGTAAATAAGTTATCCTGCTGGTAACTGAAATACCATAGTCAGAAATCAGAAGGAGGGAAATAGTTGTACAATGATATCTTCATTACTAATACCTTCTTGAAGTAACTAAAACAACATCATGACAAACATGGAAAAACAAGGATTGTTTTCTAGAATATATGTACACTCAGAAATAAATATCAATGTCTAGTTGGTATACCAAGGGAAGTTCAATGGACAGGACTGATGAAAATAAAGATCAATCAACAAAACCCTTCTTGATGTATGCTAGATTATGGAAAAAGCCAAGGAGATCATCAAGGAAGTTAACATGTACTTCTTTGACTACAACAAAGTCTTTGTGTTGACCACACAAAATTATGCAATTATGCAATTTATTCCTCAGGAAGATGGGAATACAAGAACATGTCATCATTCTACTGAGAAACCTCCTACAGTCTGGACAGAGAACCGACAAACAGAATGGTTCTACATTGGCAAAGGAGTTAGTCAAAGCTATACTGTGTCACCTTACCTGTTCAACCTGTATGCTGAACATTTAATGAGATGCAGGACTGGAGGAAAATGATTGAGGATTCAAGACCGGTGGAAGACATCAATAACCTTCAATATGCGGATGACACGACACTTGCAGCAGAAAATCCAGAAGACCTAAAGGCCCTTATAAGGAAGATTAAAGAACAGAGTGAAAAGATGGGACTTCAGCTCAATATGAGGACTAAGGTTAGGACAATAAGAAAGAGCACTAACTGTAGCACTGATGGAGAAGATGCCAAAGAGATGGACAGCATTTGCCAACTTTAACTGATTAACAACAAAGGACCCAGCAGTCAAAATTGAACTGGAAAAGACTTTCAAATGCAAAAATCCATCTCTCCACATAAAGATCAGAACTGTCCAGACTGTGGTCATCTCTGTGGTTCTTTATGGATATGAAAACTGGTCAATAAAAAAGGTGGGAAATACTGATGCATTTGAACTGCTGGCAAAGTCTTTTGAGGGAACAAAGGAAACAAACCAATGGGCTCTTGATCAAAACAAGCCTCAATTTTCATTCCAAGTCCAGATAATAAACTGACACACTCTTTGGGATTTGGGAATATTGTGAGAAGAACCATTGGAAAAGACAATGATGCTTGGAAGAGTTGGGAAGTGGAGGGCAAGCAAGAAGATACAATGCGAGGAACAATGAACAAGGCCATTAGAAAGCCAGAAGACCCAAACAGAAGACCAGGATATTCTGGAGAAACACCATCAATATGGTCTCCAGGGGTTGGAAACAATTCGACAGCACTTAACAATAATATAGGGGGCTAATATGTGCTAAAGATCTTACACCAAGCAGTCTCTTTTCCTTAAATCCATTGAACAGGAAAACATTGACTTATTTTTCGTCCTGATTTTGGAAGTTGCCATATTTTTTAGAAATGTGGTCAATGCGTTTTAAATGTGTTTCAAAGTGTTTGCAGTATAACTGTGCCTCTATATGAAATAACTACTAATGAATACGTCTCCTGGTAAAAAATACATTATGAACACAAAAAACCCACCACAAACAACACCTTAACACAGTTATTGAAAAGTATAGGCTAAGGGATGCATACTGAACAAATACAATATCTTGCATCATTTTAGCAAGTTGGCCAAAGGCCAAATTTGACCTTTAGGGCAGGGGCGTTTACTTAAAATTCAATAAGGTTCAGTTACCAAAAATCAAGCAAAGGTCCAGAACATCATAACTTCCATTATGATTCAGTGCCATATGCTGTTTACTGAAGTAGCCTAGTAGGAATATCAATACCTTATGTAGTCCATAACTGAAAGTCAAATCAAAAAGTACAGTTCAGTGATATTTCAACATTTATTGTCAGTTTTCTTTTCAGATCACATCATATGAAATAAATTCCCTTTGACTCACTTTCTTCTCTGACTGCTGTGTCTTGCCTCGTCCCTCCCGAGTGGAGTCGAATGGAGACTCCGTCAAGTCTCTGCGCTCATTGTAATGCACAGATCTGATTGGCTGAGTAGTGTCACGTGTGATATTTACAAAGCATGCGATTGGTCTGTGAGTTTCCTGGGCCGCTAAAACGGTACCATAATGACTAGAAATGATACCCCGACTAAAATAGGACCACCCTGTCGTAATTAAATAATTATCCAGAATTTATCGGTTATAGGTCCAGGTCAGCATGGAACAGCCTTTGGGTCCAGACTTGGACTACGGTCCACCTATTAGTGACCTCTGCTTTAGGGTGATTATACAGACCTATGCAATAAGACTGAAAACTGAAATTGTTAAGGTGGCTCTACCAAATGGCTTCAACGCAAGGTATACAGTAGATTTATCATTTTAATTTGTGTTCAGTTTTATATACACCAAAACAGAGCTTGACTAGTCAGGTACAATTTCAGGGCTTGACTGGTCAGGTACAACTTCAGATTCATTTGTGGCTGCAGCATTGGACTGACCACTGCTAGGACTGTGGGAACTACATCTTTTCATTGTTGTCTTGGCTTTTGTTTTAGAAACTGAAATCATGCGATTGCAGGAACTTTCATCTGAGCTACTATCTGAAGACCCAGGGACATACTCATCATCACTGCTATAAACACTACTGATAGAGCAGGCATCATGAAGCTATAAAAAAATAACATAGCTTCCATGTGAACACTGCTGTATACTTTAGCTATTTTATATTCAGAAGAGTGAATTGTGCATGTTTTATAAAACTACAAAAATAAAGCATTTTGTTACCTGAACTAAGAATGCAGACCTCTGCTGCTGAGCATCTCCACAAGTAAGATCAGATTCCAGATGATGACTATCTTCTTGCATTACAATTGTTGTCACCTGAAAAAAATATTTAACAATTAAGCCCAAAAGTGCAAGTGTTTTAGCAAACTAACACCAGGTCAAAAAGCATAAATGTGCAGAAAGCAAAGATTATGCAAAACAAAAATAATTATATATATATATATATATATATATATATATATATATATATATATATATATATATACACAGACATATTTTTTTTTCTTCTAGAAAATGAAAAATATTTTAAATTAAGTGTTTTGTTGGAATTTTGTGCAAAGCTTTCATTTAAATAATGGGCACCACTTGTCATTTGAAATTAATCTTTTGCCAACACTGGTAGACTACAGTGTACATTGTGGGGACTTGACGTTTACCATGTAAAAAACTAATGAAAATAAGCAGTTTCATACCTGGTTGGGGAAAGTAGACTCAAGCTGTGAATGCTGAGTGCAATGCTGATCATCTCCAGAGGCAACCTCTGACTCCAGACGATTACTGTCCTTTTCCATTCCATTTTTTGTCATCTGAAATAGACAAAACAGTTACCAATAAGCCCAAAAGCAAAAGCAATGTTTGCACACTACAACTAAACTGAACACTGTCAAGTTGTAGAAAGTATTTTTAGGCTAAACACACCAAAAAGAAATATTTCTAGATTAAAATTATAATATTTTAATGTGCATGTCTTCTGAGGACTTTGTGTAAAACCTTCACTTTTTAAGACAGTGTGGGGACTCAGTGGGGGAAGGGCAGTTTTATACCTCGCTACAGAAAGTAGACTCAAGCTGTGAATGCTGAGTGCGATGCTGATTGTCTCCAGAGGCAACCTCTGACTCCAGACGATTACTGCCGGCATTTTTTTTCATCTGAAACAGACAAAACAATTACCAATAAACCCAGTTTGCTAGTTCAAAGCCTGCATTCAATATAGTGTAAAATAAGGAACACAGAACACACAATAGGGAAAGAAAGCTGATAACGCTAGATGACTTCTGTTTTACTCCAAATAACTCCCTCCACACCACAATTAAGCTAATAATGAGCTTTCCATGATCCCATACCCACCTGAAGAGGAGGTTGCTACAAGTTACAAGCCAAAGGTTGCAAGATTGGAAACACAAAGATGGCACTGGTTGGACACTGAATGCAATTTTACAAAATATTGCATGGCAGCTTTACAGAATCTAAGTCTAAAGCCAATGGCTCAGCAGGCCAAGAGCAGTAAACTGACAGCAGTGAAAGAGTTTGCTACTGTAGATACTGGTGGCGAAAAAGGCACTGTGAGAGAAGGCACCTTGTAACAGTACTGAGATAACCCTAGTAAGGAGTAAATGAAATTAGATTTAGAAAACAAACAGCAAATGGTGCAGCATCATGAGATGGAAGGGTCAGCCGAGCAGTCTGCATGAGAGAAGCTCAACAGGTTAGCAAATGCAGTGTGATCAAGGAAGAGCATCTCTGAAGGCGATGAGGTAGATGTGCATAGTCCACGTGAAAAGCAGAAGGGATTAATACATGCCAAGCAGGTTTAAGGAGCAGCAGTGCATAAACGCCATAACTGAGGTATATGAACAGACATTCACTCTCAGCCTGACATGCACCAGCAGCCTAATAATGGCTACGTTTACATTCAAAGATTTTTGCCAATCCGACTGAATACAGTTTACAGATTCAGACTGAGGTGTTTATGCTCACTCTATTCAACAATCTGATGAAAATCTTCATTTAAATGCTCACTACAAGTAATCCGATGCAAAATGATGTGCATGCGTGGTGTAGCGTTTAAAGTAAATATCCTGTGAGTCCAGGAAGAGTGAGATGAGCAGCAGTGAGCAGTGCTTGTTTTTAACTGCTTTAAAATGACTTCAGACTCAGGAAAACGTCCGTCACATGTCCTTATTAAAGAAGGCAGAGAGGAAGACGACGTGCTCCAAGATACATAAGCTGGACGTCCGTCCCACCACCGTCTTTTAAAGATCAGAGCATGAACTTCGTCTCCTCTGCAGACCAGTTTCTGCTCTGCTCTGCCATGTATAAACTCTCACTATGCACGCCGCGCATGCACAGAGCATTCTTACACATTCTGATTGGAGTGTAATCGGATTCAGGCGTGGTACATGGCTGTTATTCTTCTATTTAATGGATTATTTAGAGGTTTACCCACCTCGTTCAATCGGATAGAAATTGTATTCCGAATAGCCTCAGGCTGCATGTAAACGTGGCTACTGACGTCAGTGCACACTCTGCCACAGTGTTTTTGTGGGTCTTATGAGGAAAAACAGCAAAATGCGTGCTGCTGGGCAATAAGAGTTACACTGAATATATAATAACGCTGCCATACTTATAATAGGGTAATTAAATATGGAAACACAATGATAAGACAAGAACGTTGGGTTTATTTACAGCAACAAACAGACTACTGCTGAAACTCATGAATGCCATGATGACGATTAGAACCAGTCATCAAAAACTGAAATATTGATTAAAATACAACGTATTAAGGATTCTAGGAGGTTGTGACAACGTACAATGTAGTATTGATTACTTTCGCCTTCTCATCAACGTTGTCACAACTTCCTAGAAAGTTGTCAGACAATGTTGTCATAACTTTCTGAGAAATTACATTTCAATGTTGTGACAACGTAGAGAGCACCAAGCACATGACGCCATGGGTACCAAAACAGGACGCTGTCACAATGTAACTGTGTTTGCAGGGCTGGTAGGAATAAAACTTGGTGGTTTTGCCTGTCTAATGGGAACTGGCTTTATGGTTGCCATTAGAGGGCTTTAGGAAACAATTAAATGTACCTGGATTAATCCCAGAAGACCTGATAAAACGATCAGAATCCTTTACACTGTGATATCAGCCCATCAGGAAAACAGGGAACACCATTAGTGACTACTGAAAACCACCAAGAACCAACAGACTCTTTTAAAGGGTTCCATGATTTTTTTTTTCAACAGGGAGGTACATTAAACACTCTCTAGCCATGTTATGAACAAAAAATGGATTAAGTGATGATGTCTCTAAGCAGCAGCAGCAGCCAGAAGTTAACGTGCCATTGGGCTATTTCTGCCGTTGTGGCAGAGAGTGCATGACGTCACTGATGCTGAGACTGCATCTGTCTGAAGGCCTGCAGCCAGACTCTCCTGGTACTGGTTGACTACAACCAATTACACATTGTGCAGACTTCGCATCACCTGTGTGAACACGCTTGAATTTGAGCAGTTTGCTTACCTGGGCACCAAAAGCAGGTTTGTGCTGCGAAGGCTTGATGCAGTGCTGATCATCTCCAGAGGCACCTTCTGACTCCAGATGATTGTTGTCCGCTTCCATTCCACTTTTTATCACCTAAAATGGACACAACAGTCATTATTAAACACAAAATAAAAGGGAAATCCTGCTATGGAAACAGCACGCAACACGTGAGCCGTACCATGCTGTAACTGACTGGCACTGTTCTGATCATCTCTATATAGTTTACATAAACTCAGATTAACAGTATCCTTTCCTTTCAAGCCTCCATTTACATTATGGATATGATGTCTTAAAAATATATTCACTGTTTGGCATCTAATTATCCACTACTGGTACAAGAAGTGACATTCTTACTTCACTCCTCCACGGACAATCACCATCTCCATAATTATACGTAATCTCCTCTCCAGGTGTGATGTCTCTTAAAGCAAACAGGCACAAATGTGGCCTTCCCTCCACGATGAGTCTCTTCATTTTACAGTTGGGGTTAATGTGGTCATCATTAACCAGTCTTCCAAGACTGCCATCGTCCCTTGCAGCATCAATACTGGATTTGAACAAACAGAAGTCAGTTATTGAAGGTCATATTTTAGTTGTATAGTTGTAAAATTAAAGGTCTAATAAAAGCAAACATTACATTATTCACAATTATTTCACTTCATAACAGTGTCAGTGTCATTTTGCTCATATTATTATATTATCATTACTAGACTATCCACAATTTCCTTCTACCTCTGAAGCACCTGTGCTCAGTACGCGTCTACAGGCTGGGCTGATCAGCGCGTTCAGTTAAAGAACACGATATACTGTGAAATAGAAACTGCAGGGTGGGGGGGGGGGGGTGTTGGGGGGGGGCAATCAAAGAGTGAATGGCGAACGCGTCTGTAAACAAAACGATGTCGCTGCGAAAACGCGCGGCGCTAACGGCGGAAACATGTTCGACTTCTGAAGGTTTAAATATTAATGCGTCACAGCAGTGAAGCGTTTAAAGCCCATCTAACACCAGTCTACCGTCCACGTCTCCGCCCGGCCCGGAGCGCGGTCCCCGACATTTTTCTATCCAATCCGCGCTGAGTATGGACGGAACTAAGACGGGAACGTCACTGCCTGGGAGGGGGACTGAGAGACAGTGGAGGAGAGAAGTTTGTGTTCTGACTCTCCGGAGCGTTTTATAGATTTTTCTTTGTTGTATCACAAAGTTACGGCGGTATTACGCTATATAGCGGCTCAACCGCAGCGTTTCAGTTCAGTTTTATTGCGGAACGGCTGGAGAAGCAGCTCAGCCGGACTGTGGGGTACTGGTGTACAGCAGCGGACTGAGAGCTGGGGGAGCTGCGGTTACTAACAATTGTGCGGAGCGGCGCGGCCGGGATTCGTACGGCGTCCTGAACTTCATGCCAGGCGGAGACTGCGGTGTTGCCCGCTGTGAGTGCTGGGACTGCTGCGTTTCACCGGAGAACTTCGTGAACCGTGAGTGCTGTTGTCATGGTTACCGGAGACGCCACCTCAGTGAGCTTTGTTGAACAGTGAGTAACGAGTCAACTGACTCGGTTGACTCAGTCGAGTCATTTTCGCTTTCTGGAGTGAAATTAAAGCGCACCAACGTAAAGGGTCCAACGAAAAGCGCTTGAACTGTTTCATGGGAGTTTTACTTTCTACTCGTTAGGTGTGTGTTTACTGAGCTGAGTGTTTAATGCACACTGTCTAAACGAAGGGTAGTTTTATTCATTTCTTTTATTGTATTTCATTAACCAGGGTGTAAAGGATATGTGTTAGGTTGGGTTTTTTTATTATTATCTTTGAGAGTTGGGCATCTGATTTATTTGAGACTTGATTTGGAATTATTTCTTTTCTTCATTTAATTTCATTTTTATATTTTTTTACTGAGGGATAAACTCAGAGAGCTAAATAAATAGCGCCTCATTTATTTTCTCTAGATCACGTGTTGGCTGTTTCTTCTAAATTTCGCTTTTTACACATTGTTATTTAATAAGGTAACTGTAACATTTATGGAGGCACCATTTAAATATTCATACATTGTTAGCTTATTTGGCTAAACCATACCTGAAGTTTTCAGTGGCTTGTATTTTGGAGATGTACGCCCCCTAAATTTATATTGGGCACCTTTAGGGAGGTGTTACATTTTTGGAGGCACCGCTGGGATTTCTTTCCCAAAACTGTGTATATTAATTGTTTTTATTAAGAGGATGTACACCCAGATTATGCCATTGTACTGGGTAAGGTTCCCAGGGAGACTGCAGATGAGGCTATCTTGAAAGTGTTAGGAACAGTCAAGGTCTTTGGGCGTACTAGGATAAGGGGTCGTCGTGGGGATTCCACCGGCAAACAGGCATTTATACTAGTAGAGACCAGCACGGTTCTAGATCAAAACACCATGCCGTCTGAGGTTGGCATTGAAGGGGAGATAGGGCCTTGGCCTGTACATCTAGTCAGCAGTTTAGGTTTGTGAATTCCAGCTCTGGGGATGACGCATTCCAATTCAAGCTGTGTGAACTGCTAAAGCAGGAAGGTAAATCTATGGATGATGTAATGTCCTTTGCTAAGAAAAATCAACCCCCTAAAGCTGATCTTAGTGCAGAGCTAGTGAATACCATAGGCAAACTGATTGACAAGTGTGGTCAAGTATCCCCTGATGGGCCTAGTTACAGAAAGTTGAGGCTGTTCTCAGGAATTAGACCTGTCCCCCCAGGTGAGGAAGAGTACGATGTCTGGGTAGAGCAAGCTACCCAAATGGTCAGTGAATGGCAGTGTAGTGAGGCAGCAAAGAAGCAGCATATAGTAGAAAGCTTAAGGGGGCCTGCTGTTGATATTATTAGGTTTCTAAAAGGTAGCAACCCCTCTGCAACTGCTACAGACTACCTGGCTGCTCTTGATACTGCATATGGCACTACAGAAAGTGGGGCAGACCTAATGGCAAAGTTTAGGCACACCTACCATGAGAAGGGAGAAAAGATCTCCTCTTTCCTGTACCGGCTGGATAAACTCCTCCATAGAGCCCTGTCTAAAGGAAGTATTGAAGCTGCAGATCTGAATAAAACACGAATGGAGCAGCTGGTGAAGGGTGCTCTAACAGACGACATGGTGGCCCTCAGGCTTCGAATTACCCATACTTTGCGTGAGCCACCATCCTTTTCCCAGTTACTAAGAGAGGCTAGGGAGGAGGAGGAATGGATTCAGTCTAGAGAAACAGTGAGAGCCGAAGTTGCAACCATTGCTGTATCACAACCCTCTAAGATGTTTGAGCTGGACAGCTTAAAGAAAGAAGTAAAGGAGCTGTCAGGTCAGGTTACTCGACTTTTGAGTGTGGCTACAGTGAGGTCAAAAACCAGTGAGCTAACCAGAGGAACTGAGAAAGTTCAACAAAGTGAGCGAGGGGAAGTTTCACCAGAAAACACAAAAGCCAAGCCCAGAACAGCGAGCATTTTCTGCTATTGGTGTGGAGAGGATGGACATACCAAAAGAGAATGCAAAGGGGCTGAAGATTTGAGAAAGGTTAACAGGAAACTGATTGATAGGATGAAGGGAAACTTCACTGGGGCTCTGTGAAGGAACGGCACCGGGCTCCAATTAAAACACGTTCCACCCAATGTTCATCCGCATCCGTAGGCACCACAAACATACCTATGGGGTTAGTGGGTCCCACTTCTGAGGTACCTGTTCAGATAGAGGATATATACGCTAAAGCACTCTTAGATAGTGGTTCTCAGGTCACCATTCTGTACAGAAGCTTTTAGATAGATAGATAGATAGATAGATAGATAGATAGATAGATAGATAGATACTTTATTGATCCCGAAGGAAATTTAGGCATCCAGCAGCAACAACACAATACAGTAGGAAACATATTCAACATCTATCAAACCCAGAACAATAGAAAATATATAAGGGTATAGAAACTTTCTGTACAAGTTAAAGAACTATCTGTAGATGGAGCAGTGCAGTAGATTTTTCTAACAGCCAATAAATAAATTCACAGAGCAAAGTGCAAGGTGCAACCGACATTGGTTATAAAAGTTATAAAAGTGACTGATGTGCCATAGAATTATTAATATGTACATGTAAATAATATAGTTCTGTAAAGTGAATATTGAGTGTAAGAGAGATTGGGGAAGTGTAATTGTGAATAAATAATTAAGCGGTTGAGTAGTTGAATAATGTCCATGTAGTGTGACTGGGTTAAACTCAGTCAGCAGCAGCATCCCGTCCCCGATGGGAGGAATTGAAGAGTCTGATGGCTCTCGGAATGACTGATCTTCTGAGTCTGTCCGTTGTGCAGCTCAGTGATAGCAGTCTGCCACTGAACACACTCCTCTGCTTCATGATGATGGTGTAAAGTGGGTGACTATCATTGTTCATGATAGAAAGCAGTTTATCCAAAGTCCTCCTATCTGCTATTGTTACCAGAGAGTTCAGCTCCACTCCCACCACTGCCTCGGCCCTCCTGACCAGCTTGTCCAGCCTTGATGCATCTCTTCTCTTCATGTTGCCTCCCCAGCAAACCACAGCGTAGAAGAGAATGCTGGCCACGATTGAGTGACAGAACATCTGCAGAAGCTTCTTACAGATGTTAAAGGACCAAAGTCTCCTCAGGAAATAGAGCCAACTCTGTCCTTTCCTGTACAGGGTGTCCATGTTTGTTGATCAGTCCATTTTGTTGTCCAGATGCAGACCAAGGTACCTGTAGGTCTTGACCGTCTCCACATCAACCCCCTCAATGGAGACTGGCTGCAGGGGTAGTCCAGACCTACGGAAGTCCACCACCAACTCCTTGGTCTTGGATATGTTCAACTGCAGTTGGTTCAGTCGACACCAAGCAACAAATTCTTCCACCTGTCTCCTGTACTCCTCCTCCTGACCACCCTTGACACATTCAACGATGGCAGTGTCATCCGAGAATTTCTGCAGATGGCACATCTCCGAGTTGTACTGGAAGTCTGATGTGTAGAGAGTGAAGAGGAAGGGGGAGAGCACAGTCCCCTGTGGTGCTCCAGTGCTGCTGACAACAGTCTCAGATGTACCGTCAGTCAGCCTCATTTTATGATGCTCATTTGACACATTTGCCAGTAGAGCCAGTAGAAGATTTGGAAATATGGGGGCTTAGTTCACACAAGTACCCTTATGATGGGTATCTGTCAGTCAAACTTGAGTTTACTGGAGGAATTGCAGGGGTGCAGGAAACTATAGACACCTTAGCATTAGTGTGTCCTGACCCTGTCTCTAAAACCCCCGTAGCACTTTTAGTGGGAACAAACACTCAGACTGTAAGGAAGCTTTTTGATTCATGTAGAACTCAGGGTGGGGAACAGTTTTTAAACACTATGACCATACACCCCATGATCAGGAAAGCTTATGAGTCCCTACAAGAGACTAGTGTAGCTTTAGATGAGCTAGAACAAAAAGGTACTGTATGGTTCTTTCAGCCCAAGCCCATCACTTTGCAGCCCTGCCAAGTTGTTCGAGTTGCTGGCATGCCCAAGTTACCTGGTGAACTGACCAACTCACTCCTACTAGTAGATCAGAACGAGGATGCAAATACTTCAGCAGAAGTACAAGTGAGACCTGAAGTTCATCCTGCCTCAGTACTGAGACAGAAGTGGGTAGTGGTCTTGGTGCGAAATGTGTCCAGTAAGCCTGTTGTTCTGAGTAGAGGGACACCTCTTGCCAGCATCTTTCCTGTCGCTATGGTACCCCAGCTAAAGACTCCTATCTCTGAACCTACCACTACCTTGTCTCCCCGTTCTTTTGATTTTGGGGACTCTCCTATGCCAGAAGAGGCAAAGCGTTGTCTTTGTGAGAAAATGATGGAGAGAAAGGAAGTGTTTTCTTGTCATGAGTGGGATGTAGGCTGTTCTAAGAGTACCAAAAATGAGATCCGATTGACTGATTAAAAACCTTTCAGATCTCGTCGCTTAGCTCCTGCTGACATAGATGATGTGCGCAAGCATCTGCAGGAACTTAAGGAGAATGGCATCATTCAGTCCAAAAGTCCCTATGCATCTCCAATAGTAGTCGTTCGTAAGAAGTCAGGCAAGGTCAGGATGTGCATGGACTACAGGACCCTGAATCAAAGAACCATCCCTGATCAATACACTGTCCCAAGAATTGAAGACGCTCTTCATAGCTTGTCGGGAAGCAAGTGGTTCACCGTTCTGGACTTGAGAAGTGGATACTACCAGATCTCTATGAGCGATTCTGACAAGGAAAAGACAGCTTTTATCTGTCCACTAGGATTTTATCAATTTGAACGCATGCCACAAGGGATTTCTGGAGCTCCTGCCACTTTCCAGAGGGTCATGGAATGCGCAGTTGGAGACATGAACTTCCTGGAGGTCTTGGTATACTTGGATGACTTGATCGTGTTCGGTAAATCTCTAGAAGAACATGAGGAGCGACTCATTAAAGTTCTTGACCGGTTACGTGACGAAGGGTTGAAGCTGTCTCTGGATAAATGCCAGTTTGGGAGAACGTCAGTCACCTATGTTGGTCACATTGTGTCCCAAGATGGAATATCCACTGACCCATCAAAGATAGAAGCTGTGTCGGCATGGCCCAAGCCTCAGACTGTGTCAGAACTCAGATCTTTTCTGGGATTCTGTGGATATTATCGTCGTTTTGTGAAGGATTTCAACCAGAATCTGTCGTCCCCTCCATGAGTTGCTTCAGGGCTCTGTATCTCATGCCAGCTTGAAAACCAACACTGGAAAGTTGATTCAGAATAAAATTCATGTCAAAATCACTGAGCCCTTTGATGAGCTCAAAACTCAGTTGACTAGGACTTGCTGACACCCAGAAGTCCTATGTGTTGCATGTCAATGCTAGCCTGGATGGCTTGGGTGGGGTCTTGTATTTGGAGCATGACAACCAATTGCGACCTGTGGCTTTTATCAGCAGAAGTCTGTCCCCATCTGAGAAGAGGTACCCAGCACATAAGCTGGAATTTTTAGCGTTAAAATGAGCTGTGGTGGACAAACTGCACGATTACCTATATGGAGTTCCCTTTGAGGTCAGAATGGACAACAACCCTTTGACATACATAATGACATCAGCAAAGCTGGACGCTACAGGCCACAGATGGTTGTCAGCCCTGTCTACATACACATTTGGTCTGAAATATAGACCAGGGCGAAAGAATGTAGATGCAGACTCTTTATCCAGACGGCCACATGCAAGTCTTTCGCTAGATGATGACTGGCAAGAAATTCCAGCTCCGGGTGTTCGTGCTGTGTGCCAGGGACTGTCCATGATAGTGAGATTAGCTCTCAACCAAGCTGCCTTGTGAGTGGAATGGGGGCCCATGCATCAGCCGTTCCTAAAGTATACTGTCAGAGTACCAGAGTGGGAGTTGATCAGCTTCCTACCTTCAGTAAAGGTACTATCCAGGCTGCTCAGCAAAGTGACCCTTGTATTGGGGAAATTTGGTTGGCCCTGAGTCAGAATAGGCCTGTTACAAGTATTCGGAAAAAACATCCTGACATCAAGGTGTTGAAGAGGGAATGGGACAAACTGTCGGTAGAGAAAGGACTGTTGTACAGAAACATTAGGCTGGTTGATCAGAGAAAAAGACAACAACTAGTGCTTCCCAAGCAGTTTCATAACATTGTCTTAAAATCTCTGCATGATGACAATGCACATCTGGGTTTTGACAAAACCTATGATCTAGTACATGACCGATTTTTCTGGCCTCGCTTGAAGCTTGAGGTAGAGGCTTATTGTCAGACCTGTGACCGGTGCATTAAGAGGAAAACACTACCTCAGAGAGCTGCTCCCTTGTCCCACTTGAGTAGTTCTGGACCCATGGATCTTGTATGTATAGACTTCCTGTCTATTGAACTAGACTCTCAGAATATATGCAATGTCCTGGTGGTGACAGATCATTTTACAAGGTACGCACAAGCTTTTCCCACCAAAGATCAAAAAGCTGTAACAGTAGCCAAAAGCTTGTGGGAGAAATATTTCATTCACTATGGCCTGCCCACCAGAATCCACTCTGATCAAGGGAGAGAGTAGATTGATCCATGAGATGCTGACAATGCTGGGAGTAAAGAAATCGAGGACCTCACCATATCACCATCAAGGAGATCCCCAACCAGAACGATTTAATTGAACTTTGCTGGATATGCTGGGAACCCTGAGCGCACAGCAGAAGTCAAAGTGGAGCCAGCACATTACTCACCTTGTACATGCTTATGATTGCACTCCTAATGAGTCCACCGGCTTCTCCCCATACTACCACTTATTTGGCCAAGAGGCTAGACTGCCCATAGACATGTGCTTTGGAATCTCTGCTGACGGGGCCTCAACTGCATCACATATGAGGTATGTGTCCAGGATGAAAAGGGAATTTGAACAGGCCTATCAGCTAGCTCAGGCTGCCTCTGCAAAGATGAACCAGAACAACAAGCAACGCTATGACCAGAAAGTTCGCTATCACTGTTTGAGTCCAGGAGACAGGGTTCTCATCAGAAACCTTGGTCTAAAAGGAAAACAGAAACTTGCTGATCAATGGGGTCAGAGTCCTTACATAGTGGAGAGTAAACTATCTGATCTGCCTGTGTATCGTCTAAAGCCCATGAATGGAAATGGGTCCCCAAAAGTCATGCATCGTAATCATCTCCTACGCCTTGGGCAAGAGGTAAGGTTAAGTCCAGAAGATGACTTCCGTTCAGTTCCTTCCCCAAGAGCTCTTAGGCGAAGAAAGACCAAATACCAGGAAGCAGCTTCTGACCCAAAGTCGTCTGAACCTGTTTCTAATCTAACATCAGCTGAGGCTAGTGAGGATCAAAAGTGTGCCATACAGTATTTTTCAGATAATGAATCTGAATATGAGAGTTATGTTGAGGACACTACACAGAATCTCCAGAGTGACCAAGGGCAGTCAAGAGAGACAATAAGGGAGCCTGAGCATCTACCCCTTGATAGAGTAGCTACTCCTTTAGAGTGTGACTCACTTGATGCTTTACCCGAGGCTTTAGTATCTTCACCTGCTAGTGAAGTAGAAGAGAGCGAGAGTGAGCAGGGGACAGATGATAACCCTAGTGCAAATGGGGCAGAGGTAACGGAAGGCCTGAGAAGGTCAGAGAGGAGTAAGAGGCCCGCTGAGCGTTTAACATATGATAGGTTGGGTCATCCAAGTAAAGAACCAGTGGTAACTAAGCAATGCAGTGCTAAAATGCCCAAAAGAGAGTTTATGTATTTTCCTTTGCATTACAACAGTTATCATGCCTAGTGGTGTAACCCCCTAGCTTTATGCATGGCTTGTAAAAATGCATCTGTGATTTCACCATGTCTAGTTCCTGTGACCTAACTTTATTGCAGGTGTATTAAGCCTAGAAAGCATTTACTTTTGATATAATGTGGGTCCAGCATGGGGACACGCTGGTTTTTCAGTGGGGGGAGAATGTAGGACCCTTAAAAATGTCCTGTTTATTTGTATTTGTGTTATTTTCTTTGTTTTTCCTTGTAAATGTGCAAGAACTCCATTTCCCAGAAGTGTTTTCTGTTTTCGCGCCAATTATCTGTTGGGTTCCTGTTCAGCTCAGCCAGTCATATGAGTGAAAAGCTTTACAGACACTTTTCTATCCAATCCGCGCTGAGTAGGTGTTACATATACAAACACAGCTCGTTTAGTAAAACACAGAGCGGTTAAAACCTTCAGCCTGACGGGGAAACTTAACTCACACAGCTCGCGCGCTGGGCTAGCTCGGCTTCTCACTGCTGGCTAGGAAACTGCGGCCCTGATTAAGGTGGTACCTCATTGGCTCACAGTTCCAATGATTGCTTCCCGTTTCAACCAATCAGAGTTCAGCATTGCTGTACCACGTGATCAAGTGTGCGTCCGCACTTGTTTTTACAGTCTTTGGCCACAGGGGGCGTGTACACACTTTGAGCAGTTCCCGCTAAACACTCGCACACTGTTTTTCGAGTTTTTGTTCATGCTGGGGACTTTTGAGATTTTAAGGGGATAGGTTCAGCTCAACGAAATAGACATGCTGCAATGGTTAACTTCGTGGGGACTCGATTTTTGGTCCCCAAAATGACACACGTCCCCACTTTATTGGTGTGCTTACTGGTATTGGTGTGCTTACTTACCATATTTAAGGTTTACAAACACACTGTCTCACACACACACACACACACTCATACACACACACACACTCACACACACACTCCTTCATTCAGTCTGGTAAATCAGTGTGTTTGTGTGTCTCCACAGCTGCAGCAGTTCAGACGATCTCATCCTCAGAGCCGAGAACCAGAGAAGACTTTCTACAGTGTATGTAGAACACACACACTCACACTCACTCACACACACACACACACACACACACACACACACACACTCACTCACTCACTCACTCACTCACACACACAGTCTCACACACACTCACACACACACTCACTCACACACACTCCTTCATTCAGTCTGTTAAATCAGTGTGTTTGTGTGTCTCCACAGCTGCAGCAGTTCAGACGATATCATCCTCAGAGCCGAGAACCAGAGAAGACTTTCTACAGTGTATGTAGAACACACACACACTCACACACACAGTCACACACACACACACACTTACACACACACAGTCATGGTCACACACACACAGACACACACACACACGCATACACACACTCACACACACTCATGTTATTATATTAACGGTTGAGATCTTGACGCCTCTAAACTGTTAAATACAGGAATGTGTGAGGAGAGAAAACGTCGTTATTCACTACAGACACTTTCTGTTTCTTAAAGTTCATTTTTAATAAAAATCTAAAAGGTTTTTCTTCATTATTTCAGATTTTTGTCCACTGACTCTGGATCCCAACATTGTAAATCATCAACTCAGTCTGTCTGAGCAGAACAGAGTGGTGAAGTGGAGAGGAGGACATCAGCGTTACTCTGACCATCCAGAGAGATTTGACCACTGGAAGCAGGTGTTGTGTAAGGAGAGTCTGAGTGGACGCTGTTACTGGGAGGTCGAGTGGAGGAGGCAGAAATGCTTTCCGCTTAGTTGGGTGTCCATATCAGTGTCGTATAAAGGGATCAGAAGGAAAGGAGATGGTAATGAGAGCAGGTTTGGATTCAACAATCAGTCCTGGAGTCTGTGGTGTTCTTCTACTCTCTCTTTCTGGCACAACAGAATTAAGACTGAGCTCTCAGCTCCATCTTCCTCCAGAATAGGAGTGTATGTAGATCACAGGGCAGGAACTCTGTCCTTCTACAGCGTCTCTGACACACTGACCCTCCTACACACAGTCCACACCACATTCACTCAGCCGCTCTACGCTGGGTTTATGGTTGGTCTGGGGTCATCAGCTAAACTGTGTGACTCAGTAATGAAACACAAATAAAGAATGAAGATTATTTTATGTTCTTCATTGAAAATGAAATATCTAGATTTGATGCTATGATATTTTAGAGATTTAGATTCTTAATATTTGCTGCAGTTACATTATAAATTGAATCCAGGCTTTGATTGAACATCTATTTCACACTTTTAGTCTCCATCACTGTTAAACTCTCACCCATCAGCTGTCAGTCCCGTCTTAAGCCCTGTTGGAGCTGGAATAGTCTGATCTGGGGAGGTGCTGTAATCTGAGTGGTCCCCGCCGAGATCTGTGACTCTAATCCAGTATGAACCTGCAGTGTCTGTAGTTTTTACACGTCTGCTCAGTAACAATTCCAGAGTGAATTACCTTCTATAACTAGGCTGCCTGAACCAGTAGTGCTCGGCTGCATGAGCAGCGCTACTCCGCAGTTACGAGGCCTGTCGGGCCGGCCGCTTGGATAACGCTGCGTATGAGGCTGCCTGGACTGCTGGTGTTCGGCTGCAGGAGAAAGCTACCCCTTTGTGGCGAAGCACATCTTCAGCCTGCGAGGCTTCCCAGGCCGGCCTCCTGTGTGATGCAGCGGAGTTGCAGCGTGAGACTTTTCCTCGCCGCTAAGGACTCTTTTCAGAGTGACTCTGTGCTGTGGTCACTGAAATCTCTTTCGCTAGCTATGGGAACTGTGGAGTGTGTGTGTGTGTGTGTGTGTGTGTGTGTGTGTGTGTGTGTGTTCTGTAGTGTTGATCATGTATTGATTGTAAAGTGTCCTTGGCCATGGGGAATATAAATAAATAAAAGTCTTGATGATGATGACGACTTACTTGACCCAAACTTTATTACTAATCTGTCCATTTCCCTACATCACTAACCAGAGTCTCTCACTCTTACCCAGCAGAAACACTGGTGGTGTGATAAATATGAGAACCCACCCATCCAGACGGTCAGATTACAGAAAGGGAAGAGTGACTGGGTTCAAAAGATAAACAGACTCTCCCAAAAGACGTCATGATGCACAAAATACTTGACAACCTGTTTCTTTGGTTGTTCAGGCGAGATGGTCTGACAGAGAAAGTAAAAAAGGACAAACAATAAGAAAACCCATTACATGATTATATTTGTGGGCCAAACTGGCAGAAACTGGACTGCAAGATCTCGTTCAGAGCAATAAGGCAGAGCTGGCGCCCTCTGGTGGATGCTACTAAAACATCAGTCACTCTGATGGCAGTTTTGGTCACATTAGATTAATCCCAGTAGAAACCGACTGCCAGTAATAGCAACATGTAACCACATCAGTCGCTTGTATCATTTTCATTTCAACAAGGCACCGAGTCAGCTGCCTTCAGCCGTGGACACAGCCGTAGACGCCGCATGCTGACGTGCCGCATGCTGGGCGTGTGTGCTCCAAACCGGGTCTCTGGTTCAAATGGGGTGGCGACAGTGCTGAACAGCAGCCCAGCAACGGTTGCTAAGCAGTGATTGGAGGGAAATGGGAAGGTCTTGAGATGGTCTGATCGCCTCAGTGCCTGATGCTGGCGCTCTAGTCTCGCTGCTGACCTGCAGTACGGATCACGGCTCGTGTCGTCCACTGGACACTGTACAGTCTACTACTGATGAAGAGCAGCGTGCAGTATCCTGTAAGAGATCTGGGGATCTCGCCCATCCAGCTATATGGTATCCAATGGTATTAAAGAATCAGAAATCGAATCATTACAGGAGTGTTATTAAAGTTCATACACACGCAGGAATCATAGTGTACCAGTTATTAAAACTGGTAGATTAGATGTTTCTGTGCCTTGAGTTTATCTTCACGGTGTCACTGGCCGAACTAATGTAAGTCAAAGCAGATGTCCACGGTCGCTTTACGAAGGGAACAGGAGAACGTCATGTACAATTAGTGACGGCGCCAGCTAGCATCTTGGACTTAAAATGGACTTAACTTGTACAGCTTACTGTTCTTGGACTTGGAGTTAACCTTGTTTGCTTTCAAGCTCTTTATCTCATTTGGAAACGCTTCTTCCTGAACTAACTTGACTATAACAATTTCTGCTTATTTCCTTTCTTCTAAGCTCGTACTTTCATTGGTTCTTTGTTTTTTACCTTTCTGTTCTTTAACTCGTTGTCTCAATCTGGCCACTGCTTGCACTACCCTAGACCAGTCAGAGAACTTCTCAAGGCGGTCCAATAATAATCTGTCCTCCTTTGCCTTGGTGCTGAAGACGTATGCCTTTCGGAGTTCAGGGTCATCATCCTTAACTTCTTCCGCTTTCCGCTCTCTGTCAGGCAATTCCCTTTGCCAGAGAAACTTTGGTCCAGTGAACCAACTGGAGGTCTTAAGTTGTTCTGCGGTTAATCCTCGAGATGCGTAATCGGCCGGATTTTTTTCAGACGCAACGTAGGCCCATTGTTCAAGCTTCGTGCTTGTCTTGATTCTTTGGATTCGATTTGCTACGAACACTTGAAACCTCTTGGCATCATTATTTATGTAGCCGAGAACGACCGTGGAATCAGTCCAAAAGTATTCTTGCAAATCTTGAATTTCTAATTCGTTGCGGAGCATGTCACTAGTTCAAACCGCAACTACTGCTGCAGTGAGCTCCAGTCTTGGTATTGTTGTCACTTTGGTTGGTGTGACTCTTGATTTTCCCATCACAAGAGAGCAATGGACTTCATCAGACTCACTAATAACTCGCAGGTAAGTGCATTCACCATATCCAGAGATGCTTGCATCAGAAAAATGGTGAAGCTCATACCGCTTGATGTTCTGGAAGGTTGAGTGTAAGTAGCATCTTTTAATTTCCATTTCAGACAGCTTGGGAAGGTCTCTAATCCAGGACTCCCACTGAGGTCTCAGACTTTCTGGAAGTTCATTGTCCCAGCCAATTTTTTCTCTGCACATTTGTTGGAGAACTTGCTTTCCAAGAAGTACAAAAGGTGCTATGAATCCTAATGGATCATACACAGAGGCAACTGTAGAGAGCACGCCTCTTCTTGTGAGTGGATTGTTTTTCACTTGCACTCTGAACTTGAATGAATCGGAGGTGACGCACCACTCTACGCCGAGCACTCTTTCCATATGAGGTAAGCTCAAGGTCATGTCTTGATCCTTGACAGTGGCATGTTCTTCTTCTGGGATGGATGCCATCACATTCTCATTATTAGAGATGAACTTGTGGAGCCTTAACTTTCCGGTGGAACAAAGTTCCCTTGATTCCTTGACTAGCTGAATGGCTTCCCTCTCAGTGTTAACACTTGCCAGACCATCATCTACGTAGAAATTTCTCTGAATGAAGCGTATGGTGTCTTTGCTGTATCGACCTTGCCCTTTTGCTGCCAGATGTTTCAGGCCAAAGTTGGCGCAGCCAGGAGACGAAGCCGCTCCAAACAGATGGACTTTCATTCTGTAGGTTGAGGGTGTAGTTTCCAGATTGCCGTACTCCCACCATAGGAATCATTTAACATGAAACTGGTGAAACATCCTTTCAATGTCACAAGTTACAGCGATAAAGCCTTTTCGGAATCTACACAGGACTCCCACCAACGTGTTTGTCAGATCGGGCCCAGTAAGCAGATGGTTATTGAGAGAGGTTTCTTGAAACTTAGCAGAACAATCGAATACTATTCGTAATTTCCCTGTTTTCTGCGGATGGTAAACACCATGGTGTGGAATATACCATACAGGGCTGTTATCGATTTCTTGCTTGGGTACTTTCTCTGCATCACCACGTGAGATTATGTCATCCATAAAGTTTACATAGTCTTTGAAATATGTTTCGTTCTTGCTTAGTCTCCTTTCAAGACAATTTAGACGGTGTATTGCACACAAGTAATTGTTTGGTAGTTTTGGTCTTTCCCCTTTGAACGGTAATGGCATTTCATAATGACCATCATCTTTTTGCTTGATGTTTTCTCCCATCTTTGACAGAAACTTGAGATCGTCTTGAGACACAGAATCCTCTTCTCCAGCTCTTTCTGAGAAGTCTGATTCGAGAACCTTTAAGATGTCTGAAGGAGTAATTTCTTTGATTTTGGATCTGTTCACATAGTGCACTTCTGTTTTTAGGTTGATGCAGGGCTCAATGTATGGAGTCACTTGCCTCACCAGTACGCGATGACTGATCCCGATGGCATCTCCATAATCTACAAAGGGGTTTCTACAGCCAACTATACTTCACCCCAGATCTGTGCGCTGTGCATTGGGCTCATTTTCTTTGCCGGAGACAACTTCTCGTGGAAGTAAGGCTTGCGAGCAATTGTAACCGATGAGCAGACCCACTTCACAGTCTTGTAAAGGTGCCACATCTTCTTGGAGGTGTTCTAGATGGGGCCAGGCTTTGGCAGTTTCACCAGTTGGGATGTGAGCTCGGTTGACTGGAATAAAGTCACGTGTGTAGGCTGGTGGCAAAGAGATCTTCTTGCTGGAGTAAAAGCCACGGACTTGTAGGTCTTTCATTTGTTGGGAGCTCACTACCGTGGTTCTTGAGGTCATAGTAGAGAGCTTCAACTTGACTTGTTCTTTGTCAGCTTCTAAAGCATCAGCTCTCAAATCAAAGGTTGTGTCGCTTTGAGTGTCCAACAGAGCATATACCAGTACCTCCTGTGCTGGCTGCTTGACTGAAGACAGCCAAACAGGAAGTACTGCAGACGTCTGTGTATTGGCTTCCTCAAGGATTACTCTGTTTGAAGTAGCAACTGTGGTCGTATCTTTAAGTTGCGTTTCTTGAGGCTTTTCTTTATTCTTTTCTTGACTTGAACTTGACTTTTCTTGACTTGGATATCGTTTAGCTTGTGGTCGTCTTTGTTCTTCCTTGTCTCTGTCTTCATGCAAACAAGTAGGGTGCCTTTTGTTGCAGGTGTCACAAACACTCCTACTGCTGCAGCTCTTAGAGACATGACCTGACTTGAGGCATCCAAAGCACAGCCTTTCAGTTTGGACAAACCTTATTCTGTCAGAGATTGTCTTCTCTAGGAATTTTCTGCATTTGTGCAAAATGTGCCCAGTCTTCTTGCAGAAAGTGCATGTCTTCACAGTCTCTTCATTAGAACTTGTTGTTAGTGTCTTTGCTTTGACATTTTAATGTCTTTGTGGCTTTAGCTTCTCAGTTTCACCTTGCTTTAGTGATTGCAATGATGTCACTGGGTTACAGGCGATTTTCGCTTCTCTTGTGAGGAATTCAACAAACTGACTAAAGGAAGGGAACTTGTTGCTTTTTTCTTCAATTTCAAGGACTTTCCTACTCCATCTCGCAATAAGCCAATCTGGTAACTTTGACAGAATTTTTCTGTTTTCATTGCAGTCATCTAAGATCTCCAGTGCTTTAATGTGGACCATGGCAGCCTCACAACTGCGGAGAAAGTCGACGAACTCTCTGAGCTCAAAGCTGTCTTTGGCACCAATCTTTGGCCATGTTTGGAGTTTGTCTCTGTATGCCTTTGCAACTGTGAATGGATTTCCGTATCTCTCCTCCAAGATCTCCCATGCCGAAGCATAAGCAGATTTAGTTCCAAGCAGAAAGTGTCCTTCAAGCACATTCTTAGCTTGACCACATACATATCTACGGAGGTAGTATATCTTCTCGTCTTGAATATTTTTTTGATCAATAAGTGTTTCAAAGGAGAGCTTCCAATCACTGTACTTCAGTGGATCCCCATTGAATAGTGATGGTTCAGGAACTGGGATTCTGTTAGCACTTAAAGCATCTGCCAAGACTTTGATTAACTCAGGTGTGCTTTGATTTGTGGAGGTTATCACAGCTTGAGGGGCAGGAAATATTGGCGGGGGTAATTGCTTTGTGGGGCCCGACTCATGAGTTAGGGTGTCCCTTGTATTGGGATGTCCTTTATTTCCATCCAATTCTTGATCATACACTTGCATTCTTGCCCGCGCAGAAGTTAGTTCCTTCACTATCTCCAAATGCTGTATTCTTCTCCGTTTGTCCTCCAAAGTCTAGTTTAGCTTTCATTTCAGCTTTCTCTTCTTCTCTCTTTATTCTCCTCCTCATCTCTTCAGCTTCTTGTTCTAGCAGACATTTCATGGCAGCTGCCTCCTGAGCAGCAAGCCTCCTTTTAGCTTCTGCCTCTAGATGCTGTATTTCCAGCTGTTCTCTTTCTTGTTCTTGTAACACTCCCAGAACAGCTTGGCTTGCAGCAGCGTCAGCAGCAGCTTCTTGTCGTTTCACAGAAGACTTTCTTGAATGTTCTGAGGCATTTTTAGGGATAGAAGAGACAGGACTGAATTCACTCTTGCTTGAGTTCCAAAGCGAGCTGGCATCTGGCCAGTCTTGTTCTTCTCCCTCTAAAATGTTTCCACTCAGAAGGCACGATGCTCTGGATACAATGAAGCTTGAAATCTCTACACACCGGTCAACTGTGCGGCGTGTGTCTTGGTCTGGAGCTATGATTCCACGTAGCGCTTCATAAATGTGCTGGAGGTCAGCACAGAGGCCTCTAACATCAACCTTGATATCATTCAGAAGATTTTCAGATAAGGGCTCTGAGGACTGTGACAATTGCTTCTTGGCAAATTTTGCTTGTATTCACCATTTTTGATAGATGTAGTTGAATCGTTGCTGAAGTGCCTTGATTTTGTTATCTTGCATTTCTTTGGCCTTCTCCGTTACTGTGCGAATTCGTTCACCACGTCTTGGATGTGGCACTTCGCTCTTCCTCTTGTGGCACATCAGCATCTTCTCCCATTTGATCTTCTGAAGGGTCTTTATTTTCACTGTCCCTAACATTGTCCCTTACCTTGGGTGTGGTCTTACTTGACTCTGCCATTATCAATGAATTGCCTTTTAATGGAATGCCTGAATGTGAATTGTAAATAAATCTGAAGTGTGAATAAATCTCTGGATGAATTACTAGGTCCCTTAATGTGCAAGTATCTCTTATGACTGTGAATGCCTTATAAGTGAGATTGTTTACTCAAAAATAATGTCATAAGCTAATAACTAATACTAGCAAGAAAGAAGTATTACTTCAAATATCTTTTAAATGTGTGTTTCTGAAATGTGTATATCTGTTTAAGCAGAAATGATCGTGAACTATAATTATCAATATCTTACAACTCAAAATTCACCTTGAAAATGTAAATAAACCTCTGTTCTTTTGATACACATATTATTAACCAAAATTGCAAATAGTAAATAACCTTCACTTGTTATCAAAACAAACACTTTAAATTGGAACTTTAAATATAGTGGGGAATATCACCCTTCAGCTTAAATCTTTAAACTAAGCTTATAGCAGCTTTAATGGCAAGATTTAGTTCACCGTAACTTAGCAAGTAAGTTGCATTCATCACCCACATAGCAGTGTTAAGCATTCACAGAAATCCTTTGAGCAACTTTCATGAAGCCCTCTTCTTAGCCCACTCTTATCAGTGTCCAAGTACTTAATGGCTTTGATTTTAAACTGTTGCTCATGCGGTACGTGGATGTGCGCGATTTTCACTCATCTGCCAGTCTGGATAAACACTCGCTGCGCCGGCGCGACCGCGCTAAGATTAGCTGGCTCGTCGTCTTCTGCATCGACCACTTGCGTCAATGGACAGTCCGAGTTTTCACTGTGACTCCCTCCCGATGCACAAGCAGACACAAGTGGTTTTCTTTAACGGGTTTTACTGAAGTCCTCTCCATATCAAACCGTGAAAACTAATACACAGTATTAGACATAAAAAACACCATGTTAGCTAGGTAGCATACATGATAGCAAATAATATAAGATGAAAATAAAGTACAAACTTCACACAATACCTCGTTGGCTGCATGCTAGGAAAGGAAATCATCTTGGAGTCTTCTTAATTTCGTATGTACCAATAAACATTAATTTACCTTCTTCTAAAGATAGTTTATGGCTAATCTTTAACTTAATACGAGTATCTCTTTACTCAACCTGCACCTGACGGCGCCAGCTAGCATCTTAACGGAAGTGACAAAATAAAAGACATTTCCTGTTAACTAAAATAGCGTCAAAATAAAATACAGAAGATTACTCAAAAATACATTCTGACTTGGAAATCTCATGTAAACATGTAACCTTTACAGTAGCTATAGTAACAATTAGGCTGTTTCTGTGCCCTGAGTTTATCTTCACGGTGTCTCTGGCCGAACTAATCTAAGTCAAAGCAGATGTCCACGGTCGCTTTACGAAGGGAACGGGAGAACGTCACGTACAATTAGGCTGCAAGAAGTCTGGACATCACACACATACATACCCACACCTACATGTCACCACACGCAGACCTACTCACACACACAGGTACACCTTTCACCTCAACTGACCACAGTTCATCTTGAGCTTTAGGTAGCATGAAGACTGGGTGTTCCCTGGGGTATTCCATGAACATTCATTTTAGATCATGCGTTCCTAGTCAGGAGTTCATCTCCCTGGGGGTGTTCCCTGGACATTGGCTTAGAATCGTGCTCCCGGTCAGGAGGTGAAGGTCAATAGTTCTCTGTGTGTATTACACTGTATGCTTGAGGTTACTCTATGAACATTTGGTGTTAGAATCATGTGCTCCCGGTCATGGGTTGACGGTCATGAGTTCATTTGTATGTATTAGTTATGTGGTACTGTATGTGGTTGGTTAGTGTAGTGGATAACACCTCTGCCTTCTACGCTGTAGACTGGGGTTTAAGCCCCCTACACCTTACCAATAAGAGTCCTTGGACAAGACTCCTAACACCACCTTCGCCTACCTGTGTAAAATGATCAAACTAAGTCGCTCTGGATAAGAGCGTCTGCCAAATGCCATAAAAATTACAATGTGTGTTTTCTAAGGGGAGTAAAACTTGGAGAGTGCGGTCAGCGTCACTCGTCTGTGTAGGTCATGGCAATGAGTGCTTGTCTCGTGGCGAACGCCGATTGGGCCAAGAGGCCACTTCAGATGGGGTGTTATAAATTCCTATGGTGAAAACATCGGTTAGTCCGGGCTGGAGGACGGATTGTTGAGACTTTGAGAGATAAGCCTCAGCTCGTCGTCTTGGCCGGGATGGGAGAAAGAGCGCAGCCGAGTCCAGGCTCAGTTTTACTGGGGTGATGGGCTCTTTAATGGCTCTCAAGCCAATTTCATTTATTCTCTTTCGCCTTTCTTAAACTTTTTCATATTTCGCATGATTTTTGTCTCGATTTATGTTTTTCATGCTTTTCTTCATTATCATAAAATTGTTTTGTCCCGGGTTTCATCCAATAAACTGGCAAAGCTACTTTTGGACTCAGCCTGGTTGTTTCTGTCTTCCAGTTTTCACAGTCTTACAATACAGTGCGTACAGGAGCAGAGTGCAGTGTACAGTACACAGCGTGCTGCTCCACACACAGCCTCTATCAGCGCTCAGCTCTCACTGGACCACTTCTTCTCGTTCTAACGCATCAACAAAGCCAGCAGGCTAGCCCCGCCCTTCAGAATAAGAGTCCTTAGCAGAGTAAACGCTGCAGAACACATAACCTGGAGTTAACGTGTGAAGCTGTTCTCTAACACACTTCAGGATTTACAGCTATTAATACTCTCTTTATGGCAAGTCTGACACGTCCACAAGTCTATAGGCGTAAACGTAGAAATGCAGTTTAACTGCAGGGACGTTCAAACCATTCAGTAGTTTAAGAATTTGGTGTTGAGTTACGGCGCGAAGTCTGAGCGGCGTATTGTACCTCATTACTGTGAACAGCTTCTGACCGTGTTACTCCTACAGACTCAGGTCAACTTAATCCATTACTTTTAAAGCCCAACTCCACATTTATTCTTTCAAAATTCTGCTCCTGACTCGTCCTCGTATCTCCATCTGCTCTTACTTTACCTCTCTCTTCCTCTCTCTCTCTTCCTCTCTTTCTCTGTCTCTCTCTCTCTCTGCTGCACTTTAACACACAGAAGCAGGAAGTCCCTCCTACTCAGTTCAGAGAAAACGAAACTTACCCCAGAGTGCTGCTCTCTCTCTCTCTCTCTCTCTCTCTCTCTCTCTCTCTCTCTCTCAGACTCCGAGATCAGGAAAATGGCAGAGGCCAGTATTTCAGTAAATCAGGACCAGTTCAGCTGTCCAGTCTGTCAGGATCTGCTGAAGGATCCAGTGACCATTCCCTGTGGACACAGTTTCTGTATGGTGTGTATTAATGGCTGCTGGGATCAGGAGGATCAGAGGGGGTCTACAGCTGCCCCCAGTGCAGAGAGACCTTCACTCCGAGGCCTGTTCTACGCAGGAACTACTTTATAGCTGAAATGGTGGAGAAATTGAGGAAGCCAGAACTCCAAGCTGCTTCTCCTGCTCACTGTTACGCTGGACCTGGAGATGTGGAGTGTGATTTCTGCACTGGGAGGAAACTCAAAGCCATCAAGTCCTGTTTGGTGTGTGTAGCGTCTCTCTGTGAAGCTCATCTTAAACCTCATCTGGAAATTCCAGCCTTGATCAAACACCAGCTAGTCCAAGCCTCCTCACGACTACAGGAGAAGATCTGCTCTCAACATGATGATGTGGTCAAGATCTACTGCCGTACTGACCAAAGCTGCATCTGTTATTTGTGTACGATGCATGAACACAAAGGCCACGATACAGTAGCAGCTGCAGCCGAGAGAACCGAGAAACAGGTGGGAGAAAAATCTTTTAGAATCGATTCACATTGATTATATTATTAAACTTCATCAGCTGCAATAATCAGATACAACGTTTGAACTGTTGTGTGGGTCATCAAATGACTGAATGTGCAATGTTTTGTTACGTAGCTTAAATAATAAAGAAGAACAAAAAATCAAGTGCTGAAAAATGGCCAGCCAGCGTCCAGCTTCCTTCCTCCTGCAGTTTTCCAGCTCTGCAGTGCCCGCATGACTCTGTACTGCCCACATGAGTGGACTTTAACTCTTCAACTGCCAGTAATGTTCAGTTTTGTAAGTTTAAAGGTGCAATATATGATTCTGGAGAATGACTGTCGATATTAAAGCTCAGTAGCAAAACAGGTACACACCCCCTCCTCAGTGGTCCTTCAGAAGCTCCGCCCCCAAAATTCATGGAAATGCATGGCCACGGAGAACGACACTAGCTAGCAAATTAGTTTTTTTATGCAGATCTTCTTGTCAATAATTGCTGCTACAAAGCTAAACAGTTGTTATGACAAACATGAGCAAAAGGGGTTAAATGGTACTCACCTGTTGGTTCTGTGAAACAGCAAAAATAACTTAATGTTGCCCGTCTGGTAAGCAGAAACAGGGCAACCTCCTCATCCGTTTTCATACCTTTCAACTCTCTCAATGAATCTGGTCAGCGTCTTTTTCACCAGCTATTCGTTCAAACTTCCCCGCTCCACCTTGAATGGTGCAGCAGTTACATTCAGGAACAGAACGAAATTACTGAATGATTTAAGGTGGAATGGCAAAATATGAACAGGAAGCCAACTTCAGCCTCGTCAACTTCGGGGAATATGTGGTGGAGGAATATTTGGAAGGTGGCTTTCACCTAAATGATTCCTACTGCACGCTGCTATTTTGCATGCACAGTGCTGGGTGGGCGGTCACTGTCATTGTTGGAGCAGGCAAAACAAATAATGTTTAAAATGCTGTATGGAGAAATTTTAAACATCACACAAAAAAGTGAACGTTGTTGATTTCTCCTCAGAATCAGCTGAAAAAGGTTCAGAGGAAATCCCAGCAGAGGCTCCAGCAGAAAGAGAAGAAGCTGCAGGAGCTGAAACAGGCCGTGGTCACTCTTAAGGTGAGTAGTGGGCAGAGATCTGCTGGAGCAGCTGTTTCACAGCTCACTCAGACTCTCCTCCAGTCGGACAGTGAGGAGTCCAGTGTTGGACACTTTGGGGTCCTACACAGCCACAATGTGGACAGTCAGTCGTCTACAGTCCCAGTGAGAGAGTGAATGATAGCTGGAGTGTAAATGGAGCTCCATCTTGTGTGTCTGTGTCCTAACAGCGCTCTGCACAGGCAGCAGTGGAGGACAGTGAGAGGATCTTCACTGAACTGATCCGCTCCATCGAGAAGAAGCGCTCTGAGGTAACAGACCTGATCAGAACTCAGGAGAAGAACCAGCTGAGACAAACTGAAGAACTCCAGGAGAACCTGCAGCAGGACATTGATGATCTAAAGAGGAGAAACACTGAGCTGGAGCAGCTTTCAGTCACAGAGGATCACATCCAGTTCCTCCAGGTAACCATCACTCACCTACAGAGGAACCTGCTCCTGAGAGAGGATCTAAAATCTTAAGGTTATTTTTGGTGTAACATGATTTGAGAACATTTAATGCTCTTGTCCTCCTTCATGTTCCTCGGTTCTGTTTCCTCTCTGTAGAGCTTCCAGTCTCTGAGAGTCTCTGCTGGATGTGAGGACTCCTCCACCTTCACTGTCCATCAACATCCCTCATTTGATGGAGTGAGGAAATCTCTCTGTGAGATTAAAGAGAGACTAGAGGAATTCTGCAAGGAGGAGTTCAGGAAAATCTCTCCACATGGTAAGAGGAGCTTCACACACACACACACACACACTCTCACACACACACACACACTCCTTCATTCAGTCTGTTAAATCAGTGTGTTTGTGTGTCTCCTCAGCTGCAGCAGTTCAGACGATCTCATCCTCAGAGCCGAGAACCAGAGAAGACTTTCTACAGTGTATGTAGAACACACACACACACACACACACACACACACACACACACACACACACACACACACACACACACACACACACACACACACACACTCACACACACTCTCATGTTATTATATTAACTGTTGAGATTTTGACGCCTCTAAACTGTTAAATACAGAAATGTGTGAGGAGAGAAAACGTCGTTATTCACTACAGACACTTTCTGTTTCTTAAAGTTCATTTTTAATAAAAACCTAAAATGTTTTTCTTCATTATTTCAGATTTCTGTCCACTGACTCTGGATCCCAACACTGTACATCATCAACTCATTCTGTCTGAGCAGAACAGATTGGTGAAGTGGAGAGGAGGAGGGCAGCGTTACTCTGACCATCCAGAGAGATTTGACCACTGGTATCAGGTGTTGTGTAAGGAGAGTCTGAGTGGACGCTGTTACTGGGAGGTCGAGTGGAGGAGAGGGCTATTTGGTTTTGACATGGTGTTCATATCAGTGTCGTATAAAGGGATCAGCAGGAAAGGACGGAGTAATGAGAGCGAGTTTGGATGCAACAATCAGTCCTGGAGTCTGAGGTGTTCTTCTAGTCTCTCTTTCTGGCACAACAACATTGAGACTGAGCTCTCAGTTCCATCTTCCTCCAGAATAGGAGTGTATGTGGATCACAGGGCAGGAACTCTGTCCTTCTACAGCGTCTCTGACACACTGACCCTCCTACACACGGTCCACACCACATTCACTCAGCCGCTCTACGCTGGGTTTGGGCTCAGTCTGTGGTCATCAGCTAAACTGTGTGACTCAGTAATGAAACTCAAATAAAGAATGAAGATTATTTTATGTTCTTCAATGAAAATGAAATATCTAGATTTGATGCTGTGATATTTTAGAGATTTAGATTCTTAATATTTGCTGCAGTTACATTATAAATTGAATCCAGGCTTTGATTGAACATCTATTTCACACTTTTAGTCTCCATCACTGTTAAACTCTCACCCATCAGCTGTCAGTCCCGTCTTGAGCCCTGTTGGAGCTGGAATAGTCTGATCTGGGGAGGTGCTGTAATCTGAGTGGTCCCCGCCGAGATCTGTGACTCTAATCCAGTATGAACCTGCAGTGTCTGTAGTTTTTACACGTCGGCTCAGTAACAATTCCAGAGTGAATTACCTTCTATAACTAGGCTGCCTGAACCAGTAGTGCTCGGCTGCATGAGCAGCGCTACTCCGCAGTTACGAGGCCTGTCGGGCCGGCCGCTTGGATAACGCTGCGTATGAGGCTGCCAGGACTGCTGGTGTTCGGCTGCAGGAGAAAGCTGCCCCTTTGTGGCGAAGCACATCTTCAGCCTGCGAGGCTTCCCAGGTCGGCCTCCTGTGTGATGCAGCGGAGTTGCAGCGTGAGACTTTTCCTCGCCGCTAAGGACTCTTTTCAGAGTGACTCTGTGCTGTGGTCACTGAAATCTCTTTCGCTAGCTGTGGGAACTGTGGAGTGTGTGTGTGTGTGTGTGTGTGTGTGTGTGTGTGTGTGTGTGTGTGTGTGTGTGTGTGTTCTGTATTGTTGATCATGTATTGGTTGTAAAGCGTCCTTGGCCATGGGGAATATAAATAAATAAAAGTCTTGATGATGATGACGACTTACTTGACCCAAACTTTATTACTAATCTGTCCATTTCCCTACATCACTAATCAGAGTCTCTCACTCTTACCCAGCAGAAACACTGGTGGTGAGATAAATATGAGAACTCATCCATCCAGACGGTCAGATTACAGAAAGGGAAGAGTGACTGGGTTCAAAAGATGAACAGACTCTCCAAAAAGACGTCATGATGCACAAAATACTTTGGGCAGGTCGGTGTGAGAGGTCAAGTTCAAAAGGACAAACAACTACAACACTTAGAAACCTGAGTATATGAGTTATACACTGTTCAGCTCTGCTGTGTCTGATCCACTCAGACCAGCGCAACACACACTGACCCACCACCCAAACAGTACCTACTCTGTGAGGTTCCATGGGGGTCCTGCCCACTGAAGAACAGAGTATCAGAGAAACAGATGGACTACAGTCTGTAACTGTAGAACTACAGAGTGCAGCTATACAGTAAGTGGAGCTGATAAAGTGGACAGTGAGTGTAGAAACACGTAGGTGGTCAGAACATTAGGCCTGATTGGTGAATATGACTGAATCACTAGATCACTTTTAGAGAGTATAAAGGAGAGACGGCGCCCTCTGGTTGTTTGTATCTAAAACATCAGTCACTGATAGCAGTGGGTTTGTTCATGTTAGATCTTTCCAGATAAATACAAACTATCATCAACACCAACAGATAAACTGACCCATCCTGTGTATCATGTTAGATTTTTCATGGTCACAGACGTCAACATGGTTCTACTCGTGAGGAAAGAGAGGCAGAGAGAAAATTTGCTGAGTCAGTTTGTTTTTAAACTATCCAGTGGTCAGGGAACTGGGCATGGGTCAGGACACAAGCAGACAGGTTTACCACAGGATTATCCATGTTACAAAGGACTGGACATCAAGCAGAACCAAACCAGAAGGTGCTAGGAGACAAACTCAGGATGAGAATACAGCTGAGAAATAATGTAAACTGCATGTCAAAGCAATACAGGAGGTAGTAAAGCTATAGAGCCATAGCTTATACACTCAAGCAGCATGTAGACGTACATCTGTGACGTCCACCAACATGCATTGAATTAATAGCTGCTCTTCATCCTACAGGCCACTAGATGTGAGTGAACCACGAGAGGAGCCTGGCCAGAGAACTTGTAGAGAGGAGATTTACCACTATGTAATGTCTCCCCGGTCTCTCTAACACTAGAGGGCGCTCCCGAGCGAGTCCAAAATGAATGGGCTAAGATTTGTATAAACTTATTTGATTGACTAGAACTGGGCTGGTCAGCCAGCTACCAGGCTAAAGATAGCAAACACACTAAACAACTCCAACATTATTATCACCGGCTTAAATTAAAGCACTTATGGTGTGATTAGCTGTAAAATGGCAATACAGAAGTCTGAAGAATGACCCTTGAGTGACTTACACACTTCAGATGTCCGTGTTTCAGTCAGGACTATCAAACCCAGGCTGAATCCCAGTCGGCGCTACACTCCCGCGCTAAATCGTGTGCTATGTACATTTTGAAACTCCAGCTTCTGAAGCCTAAACAGCGACTGTTTGTCAGGTGTGGATGTGGCTGAATCCCGATGGCTGTTTCTGAGCTATATTAAACCCTGCTGTGGTGCAGGAGCCAGTACTGTGCACTGTGCAGGTAGCAGGGAGTTATGTGGGATCCAGCCCCAGCAGGGCAGGAGGGGCGCCGCTGGACTGGTGCTATATAAGACTTGTGGTGGTAACATGGTCACCAGAAAGAACTTCTAAACAAAGGTGTTTGGACTGAACAGTGCAGTGTTATGATATGTTTCACTGCTTTTCGCTGTCAGAGCTTTCTGCAGGTTTGTGACGTCAGTGAGCGTGAAATGCTTTACTAAGTCACTGAGCGGTCAGAGCCTCAGTAGCAGCAATGCTAGCAATCCTACAGATCAGACACTGTTTGCTGTGGAACAACAGAAGGATTTGACTTTTTAATAAAACTCATGCTTCTGCTTTCCAAACCTGAAGGAAGTTCTCACAGAAACATCTAGGAAGATGTTTCATTTTTGTAGCTCCATTCAAGCTCCATTCACATCCACACAGCAGTCCTCCTCACCTTCATCTCTGAAATGCTGAAACTGATAATTCAGGACTCCTAACCTCATACGTCTCTTATCCGAGTGAAGAAAAGCTCTGAGATTCAGCTCTGACGGCTGTAGCCGGGGGTCTGAGACTGAGTTGGTGGCTCAGGAGAGAGTAAAGCTCAGCAAACCCCTCACAGTTATAGTTCTTTGCTGAACTGAGATTTTTACAGGTCAGTGTTAAAACGAAGTTTCAGATGTTCTCATTTTGGTGGTTTTGGTTTATTTATTCATAAAACTTTAATACTAAAACTAAATGTGAGCAGTCCAGCGTCTCTGGTGGGTCCAGTAGGCCCAGTCTTACAGCCACCACTGGCTCCACTGCTGGGTACTGTTAACTAACTGGACTGTATCCTGTCCTCATGAACTGTCTGACCATGAATGAGAACAGGACTCTCAGTCTTTGCTCCTCTACAGGCTTAAATGTTCTCATTCTTTATCATTCTACTTACTGTGACTGAATATGGGTTATGGGTTATGAATCAAGAGGTATTTGTATGAACTGTATTTAATAAACATTATTAGTTTTATATTAAATTGATGTTTGTAGTGTTGATGTGAAAACAAATGTTAAAGCGTGGCAAAGACTTCTAGGAATATTTGAGATGGAATTTGAGTTGCTGTGAATAACCGGCACCCCCCTGACACCCCATGTCCACCCCCACCACCACAACCTGGCCCACTGAGATCTCACTGTAAAACTAGGGCACCCCTGTTCCTGAGACTGAGCTTCTGTAGAGAAGCTGGATCTGCACTGATACTGAATCTCTGACTCGGATCCACAACTTTATTATATCCCACTTAAGAATTCCTCCTCTGTTCTATGCTCGTTCCTGTCTCTCCTCTCTGTCCTCATTTCTCTCTGTCTCCTCCTCTCCTCACTCCCTATGACAGTCTTTAACACATAAGCAGCAAGTCACTCCCACTCGGTTTAAAGGTGAGAGAGAAAGTGAGAAAGTGAAACGGATCTCAGAGTGCTGCTCTCTCTCTCTCTCTCTCTCTCTCTCTCTCTCTCTCTCTCTCTCTCAGTCTGCGAGATCAGGAAAATGGCAGAGGCCAGTATTTCAGTAGATCAGGACCAGTTCAGCTGTCCAGTCTGTCTGGATCTGCTGAAGGATCCAGTGGCCATTCCCTGTGGACACAGTTTCTGTATGGTGTGTATTAACAGACACTGGGATCAGGAGGATCAGAGGAGGGTCTACAGCTGCCCCCAGTGCAGAGAGACCTTCACTCTGAGGCCTGTTCTACGCAGGAACTACTTTATAGCTGAAATGGTGGAGAAAGTGAAGAAGCCAGAACTCCAAGCTGCTTCTCCTGCTCACTGTTACGCTGGACCTGGAGATGTGGAGTGTGATTTCTGCACTAGGAGGAAACTCAAAGCCATCAAGTCCTGTTTGGTGTGTTTGGCGTCTTACTGTGAGACTCATGTTCAATCTCACTATCAGTCTCCTGCGTTTAAGAAGCACCAGCTGGTCAAAGCCTCCTCACGACTACAGGAGAAGATCTGCTCTCAACATGACAAACTGATGGAGATCTACTGCCGTACTGACCAAAGCTGCATCTGTTATTTGTGTACGATGCATGAACACAAAGGCCACGATACAGTAGCAGCTGCAGCCGAGAGAACCGAGAAACAGGTGGGAGAAAAGACATTTTGAAATTCTGGAATCAGTTCATGCTGATTGTGTTTCTATAGAATACTTCGCTTTATTCTCACATGAAATATAAATAATTTCGGTGACTGAATTCATGAAAATAACTGATGAATAGTTTGTGGGTTTTGTGAATGAGGAAGTGATGAACTACTTTCTTTCTCAACGAAGCTACAAAACCACTCAGACCAGCCTGTCAACATTTCACCAGCCGACGCTCGTCTTCTAGCCCGTCTACAGGTCAACAAAGTGTTTGGCTACCATTAATATTCAAATGTTTACTTTATAATATGATTCATTCCTCAGAATCTGCTGGAGGAGGTTCAGAGGAAATCCCAGCAGAGGCTCCAGCAGAAAGAGAAGAAGCTGCAGGAGCTGAAACAGGCCGTGGTCACTCTTAAGGTGAGTAGTGGGCAGAGATCTGCTGGAGCAGCTGTTTCACAGCTCACTCAGACTCTCCTCCAGTCGGACAGTGAGGAGTCCAGTGTTGGACACTTTGGGGTCCTACACAGCCACAATGTGGACAGTCAGTCGTCTACAGTCCCAGTGAGAGAGTGAATGATAGCTGGTGTTTAAATGGAGCTCCATCTTGTGTGTCTGTGTCCTAACAGCGCTCTGCACAGGCAGCAGTGGAGGACAGTGAGAGGATCTTCACTGAGCTGATCCGCTCCATTGAGAAGAAGCGCTCTGAGGTAACAAAGCTGATCAGAACTCAGGAGAAGAACCAGCTGAGACAAACTGAAGAACTCCTGGAGAACCTGCAGCAGGAGATTGATGATCTAAAGAGGAGAAACACTGAGCTGGAGCAGCTTTCAGTCACAGAGGATCACATCCAGTTCCTCCAGGTAACCATCACTCAACTACAGAGGGACCTGCTCCTCAGAAAGTTTCTAAAATACTGTTTGATACTTTGTTTGAAACCTTACCGGTGCTTTTTGTGTAGCTTGGTCTGAGAACATTTAATGCTCTTGTCCTCCTTCATGTTCCTCGGTTCTGTTTCCTCTCTGTAGAGCTTCCAGTCTCTGAGTGTCTCTGCTGGATGTGAGGACTCCTCAAGCTTCACTGTCCATCAACATCCCTCATTTGATGGAGTGAGGAAATCTCTCTCTGATCTGAAAGAGAGACTAGAGGAATTCTGCAAGGAGGAGTTCAGGAAAATCTCTCCACATGGTAAGAGGAGCTTCACACACACTCTCACACACACACTCTCACACACACACACATATACTCACACATTAGTATATTAACGGTTGAGATCTTGAACACACTCACACACTCCTGCATTCCGTCTGTTAAATCAGTGTGTTTGTGTGTCTCCACAGCTGCAGCAGTTCAGACGATCTCATCCTCAGAGCCGAGAACCAGAGAAGACTTTCTACAGTGTATGTAGAACACACACACACACACACATACTCACACACACACACATACACTCACGCATACACACAGTCACACACACACACACTCACATATACAGACACACTCTCACATGTTATTGTATTAACTGTTGAGATCTTGACGCCTCTAAACTGTTAAATACAGAAATGTGTGAGGAGAGAAAACGTCGTTATTCACTACAGACACTTTCTGTTTCTTAAAGTTCATTTTTAATAAAAACCTAAAATGTTTTTCTTCATTATTTCAGATTTCTGTCCACTGACTCTGGATCCCAACACTGCACATCATGAACTCCGTCTGTCTGAGCAGAACAGAGTGGTGAAGTGGAGAGGAGTAGATCAGCGTTACTCTGACCATCCAGAGAGATTTGACCACTGGTATCAGGTGTTGTGTAAGGAGAGTCTGAGTGGACGCTGTTACTGGGAGGTCGAGTGGAGTTACTTGGTGTTCATATCAGTGTCGTATAGAGGGATCAGCAGGAAAGGAGCGAGTAATGAGAGCAGGTTTGGACGCAACAATCAGTCCTGGAGTCTGATGTGTTCTAAGAATCTCTCTTTCTGGCACAACAACATTCAGACTGAGCTCTCAGCTCCATCTTCCTCCAGAATAGGAGTGTATGTGGATCACAGGGCAGGAACTCTGTCCTTCTACAGCGTCTCTGACACACTGACCCTCCTACACACAGTCCACACCACATTCACTCAGCCGCTCTACGCTGGGTTTATGGTTGGTCCAGGATCATCAGCTAAACTGTGTGACTCAGTAATGAAACTCAAATAAAGAATGAAGATTATTTTATGTTCTTCAATGAAAATGAAATATCTAGATTTGATGCTGTGATATTTTAGAGATTTAGATTCTTAATATTTGCTGCAGTTACATTATAAATTGAATCCAGGCTTTGATTGAACATTTATTTCACACTTTTAGTCTCCATCACTGTTAAACTCTCACCCATCAGCTGTCAGTCCCGTCTTGAGCCCTGTTGGAGCTGGAATAGTCTGATCTGGGGAGGTGCTGTAATCTGAGTGGTCCCCGCCGAGATCTGTGACTCTAATCCAGTATGAACCTGCAGTGTCTGTAGTTTTTACACGTCGGCTCAGTAACAATTCCAGAGTGAATTACCTTCTATAACTAGGCTGCCTGAACCAGTAGTGCTCGGCTGCATGAGCAGCGCTACTCCGCAGTTACGAGGCCTGTCGGGCCGGCCGCTTGGATAACGCTGCGTATGAGGCTGCCTGGACTGCTGGTGTTCGGCTGCAGGAGAAAGCTGCCCCTTTGTGGCGAAGCACATCTTCAGCCTGCGAGGCTTCCCAGGCCGGCCTCCTGTGTGATGCAGCGGAGTTGCAGCGTGAGACTTTTCCTCGCCGCTAAGGACTCTTTTCAGAGTGACTCTGTGCTGTGGTCACTGAAATCTCTTTCGCTAGCTGTGGGAACTGTGGAGTGTGTGTGTGTGTGTGTGTGTGTGTTCTGTATTGTTGATCATGTATTGATTGTAAAGCGTCCTTGGCCATGGGGAATATAAATAAATAAAAGTCTTGATGATGATGACGACTTACTTGACCCAAACTTTATCACTAATCTGTCCATTTCCCTACATCACTAACCAGAGTCTCTCACTCTTACCCAGCAGAAACACTGGTGGTGTGATAAATGAGAACTCACCCATCCAGACGGTCAGATTACAGAAAGGGAAGAGTGACTGGGTTCAAAAGATAAACAGACTCTCCAAAAAGACGTCATGATGCACAAAATACTTCACAACCTGTTTGTTTGGTTGTTCAGGCGAGATGGTCTGACAGAGAAAGTAAAAAAGGACAAACAATAAGAAAACCCATTACATGATTATATTTGTGGGCCAAACTGGCAGAAACTGGACTGCAAGATCTCGTTCAGAGCAATAAGGCAGAGCTGGCGCCCTCTGGTGGATGCTACTAAAACATCAGTCACTCTGATGGCAGTTTTGGTCACATTAGATTACTCCCAGTAGAAATCGACTGCCAGTAATAGCAACATGTAACCACATCAGTCGCTTGTATCATTTTCATTTCAACAAGGCACCGAGTCAGCTGCCTTCAGCCGTGGACACAGCCGTAGACGCCGCATGCTGGGCATGTGTGCTCCAAACCGGGTCTCTGGTTCAAATCGGGTGGTGACAGTGCTGAACAGCAGCCCAGCAACGGTTGCTAAGCAGTGATTGGAGGGAAATGGGAAGGTCTTGAGATGGTCTGATCGCCTCAGTGCCTGATGCTGGCGGTCTAGTCGTGCTCCTGACCTGCAGTACGGATCACGGCTCGTGTCGTCCACTGTACAGTCTACTACTGATGAAGAGCAGCGTGCAGTATCCTGTAAGAGATCGGGGATCTCGCCCATCCAGCTATATGGTATCCAATGGTATTAAAGAATCAGAAATCGAATCATTACAGGAGTGTAATTAAAGTTCATACACACGCAGGAATCATAGTGTACCAGTTATTAAAACTGGTAGATTAGATGTTTCTGTGCCCTGAGTTTATCTTCACGGTGTCTCTGGCCGAACTAACGTAAGTCAAAGCAGATGTCCACGGCCGCTTTACGAAGGGAACGGGAGAACGTCACGTACAATTAGGCTGCAAGAAGTCTGGACATCACCTACATGCCACCACACGCAGACCAACTCACAAACACAGGTACAACTTTCACCTCAATTGACCAGATTTCATCTTGAGCTTTAGGTAGCATGAAGACTGGGTGTTCCCTGGGGTATTCCATGAACATTCATTTTAGATCATGCGTTCCTAGTCAGGAGTTCATCTCCCTGGGGGTGTTCCCTGGACATTGGCTTAGAATCGTGCTCCCGGTCAGGAGGTGAAGGTCAATAGTTCTCTGTGTGCATTGCACTGTATGCTTGAGGTTACTCTATGAACATTTGGTGTTAGAATCATGTGCTCCCAGTCATGGGTTGACGGTCATGAGTTCATTTGTATGTATTAGTTAT
>NC_051214.1:3665051-3687551 GCF_015220715.1 Pygocentrus nattereri
TTTAAAATGCTGTATGGAGAAATTTTAAACATCACACAAAAAAGTGAACGTTGTTGATTTCTCCTCAGAATCAGCTGAAGAAGGTTCAGAGGAAATCCCAGCAGAGACTCCAGCAGAAAGAGAAGAAGCTGCAGGAGCTGAAACAGGCTGTGGTCACTCTTAAGGTGAGTAGTGGGCAGAGATCTGCTGGAGCAGCTGTTTCACAGCTCACTCAGACTCTCCTCCAGTCAGACAGTGAGGAGTCCAGTGTTGGACACTTTGGGGTCCTACACAGCCACAATGTGGACAGTCAGTCGTCTACAGTCCCAGTGAGAGAGTGAATGATAGCTGGAGTGTAAATGGAGCTCCATCTTGTGTGTCTGTGTCCTAACAGAGCTCTGCAGAGGCAGCAGTGGAGGACAGTGAGAGGATCTTCACTGAACTGATCCGCTCCATCGAGAAGAAGCGCTCTGAGGTAACAGAGCTGATCAGAACTCAGGAGAAGAACCAGCTGAGACAAACTGAAGAACTCCTGGAGAACCTGCAGCAGGAGATTGATGATCTAAAGAGGAGGAACACTGAGCTGGAGCAGCTTTCAGTCACAGAGGATCACATCCAGTTCCTCCAGGTAACCATCACTCACCTACAGACGGACCTGCTCCTGAGAGAGGATCTAAAATCTTAAGGTTATTTTTGGTGTAACATGATTTGAGAACATTTAATGCTCTTGTCCACCTTCATGTTCCTCGGTTCTGTTTCCTCTCTGTAGAGCTTCCAGTCTCTGAGAGTCTCTTCTGGATGTGAGGACTCCTCCAGCATCACTGTCCATCAACATCCCTCATTTGATGGAGTGAGGAAATCTCTCTCTGATCTGAAAGACAGACTAGAGGAATTCTGCAAGGAGGAGTTCAGGAAAATCTCTCCACATGGTAAGAGGAGCTTCACACACTCTCACACACACACTCTCACACACACACACACACACACACACACTCCTTCATTCAGTCTGTTAAATCAGTGTGTTTGTGTGTCTCCTCAGCTGCAGCAGTTCAGACGATCTCATCCTCAGAGCCGAGAACCAGAGAAGACTTTCTACAGTGTATGTAGAATACACACACACACACACACACACACACACACACACACACACACACACACACTCCTTCATTCAGTCTGTTAAATCAGTGTGTTTGTGTGTCTCCTCAGCTGCAGCAGTTCAGACGATCTCATCCTCAGAGCCGAGAACCAGAGAAGACTTTCTACAGTGTATGTAGAACACACACACACACACACACACACACACACAGACATACACACACACTCACACACTCTCATGTTATTATATTAACTGTTGAGATCTTGACGCCTCTAAACTGTTAAATACAGAAATGTGTGAGGAGAGAAAACGTCGTTATTCACTACAGACACTTTCTGTTTCTTAAAGTTCATTTTTAATAAAAACCTAAAATGTTTTTCTTCATTATTTCAGATTTCTGTCCACTGACTCTGGATCCCAACACTGTACATCATCAACTCATTCTGTCTGAGCAGAACAGATTGGTGAAGTGGAGAGGAGGAGGGCAGCGTTACTCTGACCACCCAGAGAGATTTGACCACTGGTATCAGGTGTTGTGTAAGGAGAGTCTGAGTGGACGGTGTTACTGGGAGGTCGAGTGGAGGAGAGGGCTATTTGGTTTTGACATGGTGTTCATATCAGTGTTGTATAAAGGGATCAGCAGGAAAGGACGGAGTAATGAGAGCGAGTTTGGATGCAACAATCAGTCCTGGAGTCTGAGGTGTTCTTCTAGTCTCTCTTTCTGGCACAACAACATTGAGACTGAGCTCTCAGCTCCATCTTCCTCCAGAATAGGAGTGTATGTGGATCACAGGGCAGGAACTCTGTCCTTCTACAGCGTCTCTGACACACTGACCCTCCTACACACGGTCCACACCACATTCACTCAGCCGCTCTACGCTGGGTTTGGGCTCGGTCTGTGGTCATCAGCTAAACTGTGTGACTCAGTAATGAAACTCAAATAAAGAATGAAGATTATTTTATGTTCTTCAATGAAAATGAAATATCTAGATTTGATGCTGTGATATTTTAGAGATTTAGATTCTTAATATTTGCTGCAGTTACATTATAAATTGAATCCAGGCTTTGATTGAACATTTATTTCACACTTTTAGTCTCCATCACTGTTAAACTCTCACCCATCAGCTGTCAGTCCCGTCTTGAGCCCTGTTGGAGCTGGAATAGTCTGATCTGGGGAGGTGCTGTAATCTGAGTGGTCCCCGCCGAGATCTGTGACTCTAATCCAGTATGAACCTGCAGTGTCTGTAGTTTTTACACGTCTGCTCAGTAACAATTCCAGAGTGAATTACCTTCTATAACTAGGCTGCCTGAACCAGTAGTGCTCGGCTGCATGAGCAGCGCTACTCCGCAGTTACGAGGCCTGTCGGGCCGGCCGCTTGGATAACGCTGCGTATGAGGCTGCCTGGACTGCTGGTGTTCGGCTGCAGGAGAAAGCTGCCCCTTTGTGGCGAAGCACATCTTCAGCCTGCGAGGCTTCCCAGGCCGGCCTCCTGTGTGATGCAGCGGAGTTGCAGCATGAGACTTTTCCTCGCCGCTAAGGACTCTTTTCAGAGTGACTCTGTGCTGTGGTCACTGAAATCTCTTTCGCTAGCTGTGGGAACTGTGGAGTGTGTGTGTGTGTGTGTGTGTGTGTGTGTGTGTGTGTGTGTGTGTGTGTGTGTTCTGTATTGTTGATCATGTATTGATTGTAAAGCGTCCTTGGCCGTGGGGAATATAAATAAATAAAAGTCTTGATGATGATGACGACTTACTTGACCCAAACTTTATCACTAATCTGTCCATTTCCCTACATCACTAACCAGAGTCTCTCACTCTTACCCAGCAGAAACACTGGTGGTGTGATAAATATGAGAACCCACCCATCCAGACGGTCAGATTACAGAAAGGGAAGAGTGACTGGGTTCAAAAGATGAACAGACTCTCCAAAAGACGTCATGATGCACAAAATACTTTGGGCAGGTCGGTGTGAGAGGTCAAGTTCAAAAGGACAAACAACTACAACACTTAGAAACCTGAGTATATGAGTTATACACTGTTCAGCTCTGCTGTGTCTGATCCACTCAGACCAGCGTAACACACACTGACCCACCACCCAAACAGTACCTACTCTGTGAGGGTCCATGGGGGTCCTGACCACTGAAGAACAGGGTAACAGAGTATCAGAGAAACAGATGGACTACAGTCTGTAACTGTAGAACTACAGAGTGCAGCTATACAGTAAGTGGAGCTGATAAACTGGACAGTGAGTGTAGAAACATGGAGGTGGTCAGAACATTAGGCCTGATTGGTGAATATGTCTGAATCACTAGATCACTTTTAGAGAGTATAAAGGAGAGACGGCGCCCTCTGGTGGATGTATCTAAAACATCAGTCACTGATAGCAGTGGGTTTGTTCATGTTAGATCTTTCCAGATAAATACAAACTATCATCAACACCAACAGATAAACTGACCCATCCTGTGTATCATGTTAGATTTTTCATGGTCACAGACGTCAACATGGTTCTACTCGTGAGGAAAGAGAGGCAGAGAGAAAATTTGATGAGTCAGTTTGTTTTTAAACTATCCAGTGGTCAGGGAACTGGGCATGGGTCAGGACACAAGCAGACAGGTTTACCACAGGATTATCCATGTTACAAATGACTGGACATCAAGCAGAACCAAACCAGAAGATGCTAGGAGACAAACTCAGGATGAGAATACAGCTGAGAAATAATGTAAACTGCATGTCAAAGCAATACAGGAGGTAGTAAAGCTATAGAGCCATAGCTTATACACTCAAGCAGCATGTAGACGTACATCTGTGATGTCCACCAACATGCATTGAATTAATAGCTGCTCTTCATCCTACAGGCCACTAGATGTGAGTGAACCACGAGAGGAGCCTGGCCAGAGAACTTGTAGAGAGGAGATTTACCACTATGTAATGTCTCCCCGGTCTCTCTAACACTAGAGGGCGCTCCCGAGCGAGTCCAAAATGAATGGGCTAAGATTTGTATAAACTTATTTGATTGACTAGAACTGGGCTGGTCAGCCAGCTACCAGGCTAAAGATAGCAAACACACTAAACAACTCCAACATTATTATCACCGGCTTAAATTAAAGCACTTATGGTGTGATTAGCTGTAAAATGGCAATACAGAAGTCTGAAGAATGACCCTTGAGTGACTTACACACTTCAGATGTCCGTGTTTCAGTCAGGACTATCAAACCCAGGCTGAATCCCAGTCGGCGCTACATTCCCGCGCTACATCGTGTGCTATGTACATTTTGAAACTCCAGCTTCTGAAGCCTAAACAGCGACTGTTTGTCAGGTGTGGATGTGGCTGAATCCCGATGGCTGTTTCTGAGCTATATTAAACCCTGCTGTGGTGCAGGAGCCAGTACTGTGCACTGTGCAGGTAGCAGGGAGTTATGTGGGATCCAGCCCCAGCAGGGCAGGAGGGGCGCCGCTGGACTGGTGCTATATAAGACTTGTGGTGGTAACATGGTCACCAGAAAGAACTTCTAAACAAAGGTGTTTGGACTGAACAGTGCAGTGTTATGATATGTTCACTGTTATATGACAAAAAGTTCAAAAGACCATAAAATGACCACAGTGTCAGTGACAGGTGACCGACTGTTCTCCTCATTCAAGAGTCCATGGTGTGGCAATGATACCATAATCTAAAGGAACTTCATATCTCGGCAGAACACGTTTATGTGGATTATTTTTAATAATAACACATTATTTTCCAAAACATGAGGTATTTTAGCATAATTTACGTTGGCTGCCGTTTCATATTTACAGTAGGGCTGAATTAAAGAAGCCACATTTGGATGCTAAACATGTCACGAGTGTTGGACCACATCTGGGCTCAGTGGAACATTGTTTTAATTCCTTTTTTCTGTCTTTCTCTCTTTGCCAAACTCTCTTACAGCGCGCTTCCCGCATCTGGTCACCAGATGGCACTGCAGACGCGTTTTTAACCAATGATTGTGACCAAATAAGGCCCTCAAGTTTCTGCAACGTCTGCATGTGTAATTTAGCAACCTCTCTCCCTCTCTCTCCTTCTCTCTCTCTCTCTCCCCCCTCTCTCTTTCTCTCCCTCTCTCTCTTTCTCTCTCTCCTTCTCTCTCTCTCTCTCCCCCCTCTCTCTTTCTCTCCCTCTCTCTCTTTCTCTCTCTCCTTCTCTCTCTCTCTCTCCTTCTCTCTCTCTGTCTCTCTCTCTCACTCTCTCTCTCTGTGTCTCTCTCTCTCTTTCTATCTCCTCTCTCTCTCCCTCTCCCTCTCTCTCTCCTCTCTCTCTCTCTCTTTCTCTTTCTCTCTCTCTCCTCTGTCTCTCCCCCCCCCCCCTCTCTCTCTTATCACATTCTTTATAATAATAACTGTTTTGGGATGCCATTGAGTTTTGGTGGAGTTCCACAGATTTCTCCTCTTTTTTCTGCACAGTTTAATCTTTGAGACGTAAGCTGAGAGATTCAGAGCTTTATTTACTATCCAGAGCCGCCAGTGAACCTACACCAGTCTTCTGAGTTCATATACGAAACACTGATGATGGTAAAATAGTAAAGAAGTTTTCTGTGGGGACCATTTTACCTCCCAGCGTCCTGCAGGTACAGTGCAGGCCAAAATCTGATCTCAAAACTTGGATTCAACTGGCAGTTTATTGAGTGCAGTAACTTTCTGTGAGGGAGCTTTTAGAGGTGGACGTCTGGTTCTCATCACCACCACTGTGAACAACTCTGACTCGGTCAGTTTCTCTAGAACAGGAGCGTTTCACACCAAATCCCTCAGTACGACTCTGTTTATACCTCAACCATTTATTTATGCAGGGTTTTGGGGAAATCAGCGGAGTTCCCCTTTAATAATCCACTCAAAAGGGAACTCAGAGAGAGAGAGAGAGAGAGAGAGAGAGAGAGAGACCCTCATAAAAGGAAGAACTCATAGAAGTGTCATGCCTGTGTGGAATGTAATGAATGTTGGTACACACACAGTCTGGTGATAGGAAGCAGACGTCTGAAGAGTTGGGAGAGGAATTCCACCCAATTTTCAAAATTTCTGATTAATGAAATCTCTGAGAAGTAAACAAAGTAACTCAGAGCAAAGTGAAAAGTGATGAGAAAGTGATGAGAAAGTGATGAGAAAGTAATCACACTACAGTTCGAAAGAAGTACTGACTAATTTACGATGGATGGATTTCTTTGCTGAATAGCCGCCGCGCTGACCATCTGTCCTCCCCTGTTTCTACACATCTGTGAACATGTCATTGTAATTTAGCTCATACTTACTATTAACAACCTCTTATGAATGAATATCACAGGCACAACCACCATCTCACCGAAGGGGAACCCCACCAATGTTTCACAGATTCTATAATTCAACGGTTCAGGCATAAACAAAGTCTTTCAGAGTGGCCTGGTGTGAAACACTCCAATCTAGTGGTGGTGATAGGAACCAGACGTCCGCCTCTAAAATCTCCCTCACAGAAAGGGACTACATGAAATGGTTATGAATTCACTGCCTGATGCCTCAGACGTTGTTTTATGATAGTTTTGTGATAAACGTGTATTTTAATGCATTCATTGTGGAGGGGTACCCCATTATGAATGCATTTTTTTTCAGATTTATGATCATATGTCATCACAGACATTACATATTGAGGCTCAGAAGGCGCGTGTAGGTTCACTGTGGTCTTGGATAGTAAGTAAAATGTCTATATTTGTGTGGTGACCCCTGGTTCCTATCACTATCACTGTAAAGAGTCCCTACAATCAACCATTTCACACCAAAGCACTCTGAATCACTGTTTACATCCACGGGAAAATGATGAAATATGGGTGGAGTTCTCCTTTTAATGTTTCCTCCACCGTATTTGTTATTTGTGTCTTTATATTTGACAGTAATTTGCCTGTACAAGACCTATTAATGCACTGTTGTGGTTGTACTGATGCTCTGGCAGCAGTGCCCTGCTGGACTGAGAGAGAGAGAGAGAGAGAGAGAGAGAGAGCGAGAGAGAGAGAGAGAGAAGGGAGAGAGAGAGAGAGAGAGAGAGAGAGAGAGGCGGGGTGGTTAGTTGTTGGTGTCGGTCACTGTGTGTGAGATCCAGCATGTTGAGTCTCCTCCGCTCCGTGTCCCCGCTCCTCCCCCGGAGCTCCCGGCGTTAGAGCTGCACTCTGCCCGGGCTCAGAGCGCCTCTGCCCGGCTTGGGATGAAACCCCGAGTCGCTGCCGCAGCGCTTTCTGGACTCCAGTGCTGGAGCTGGTAGCCGACGAGCTAACTTCACCTTAACCTTCGGAAATCACGGAAATCAGCGATCAGCGGTGGCGGTGAGTCTCCGGGCCCCTTTCATCTTTATTTTCACCTCACTTTCCCGTTACGCGAGCTAATTTGGGCAGAATAAAGCGACCAGGCTCCGTTTTGAGACCCCGTCTGCCCCCTTACTTGGCTCATGTGCGGACTTTCTGGTTAGGACAGAGTTAAGGTGGAAGTTGGTTTCCTATTCGCGAGCTTCTTGTTCGATTTTTTTCCCGTTCCACCTTAAAAGCTGCCGCAGGTACATTCTGACGACTCGGGTGCCAGAATGTAACTGCTGCACCGTTTAAGGTGGAACGGGGGGATCGGAACTCGAAGCTGGCGACTCAGAAGCGGAGTTTGGTTTTTTTTAACAACATGGCCGCTCGCTTTTGCCTTTTCTTCTCGTTTCCTTTAACTAAAACCAAAAGTGCTTTTTTGCCACTCGCTTTAGACCTTTGCTTCTGAGTTTTGACCACCTTCTCCGGCTCGTAGGCGCAAGTTTGTTTATATTTAGAAAGCCGTTTTCTCTGCCAGACATCCTGTAGCTCAGCGCTGCGCTATACGGCCCACACAGTGCAATTCTAAACAGCAGATAACAGTCAGCCCCATTCATTTGCCTGATGTGGAGCTCGGGGTGCTGAAATGTGAGGAAAGCTCTGCTTTTGTAGGTCTAATAACGCTTATAAAGTGTTATATCGATAGTGAAGAGGTCCTGAAATGTCCATACACAGTTTGTTTTGGTTTCAGAGCTCGTAGAGTCCAGTAGTAAACCGTTTAGGGTCGAGTTCTTCAGAATGTGTGTGTTTTGGGTTTGGTTTACTGCATATGGGGACCAAAAGACCTAAGAGGTGGCAGCATAACGGGGACCTTGTGACGTTTTGGGGACATTTGCTGTTTTCCTGCCCACAATGCAATTGTGGACCACATCTTTGGTTTGTTCTGGCCCAGTATACATCTGAGTCCTCGCCCCAGGTCTGGCCAACACACTGTAAAGTAAATAGAACTAAAGGATATGGCCCAAATCTGGTCCCAGTCTGGCCCAACTACATTGTTGGTTCACGATATTCACACCAAAATTGTCCCACGAATGTAGAAACAAGGCAAAAATGCTATAAAGCTGTCCAGAATCTGGATTCTGTCTTGTGTAAGTCAAAGTTATTACTTGCTACGTTGAATTAATGAGACATACATGGGACATACAAAGTCGCTTCATAGACAACATTTCCTCCATTTTCAACAGCGAGCTCTTCCTTTAATTCCTTTAATTCTTCTTGTAATTAAACACGTTTAATGATGCAGAGAACCGTTTAATCATGGAACGGGTTCTTTGAGTGTTCCTGGTTCTATGTAGAACCATTTTCTGTATTAAAGAACTGTTGAACTATCATTTTTGAGAGTGTAGAAAATGAGAATAGAGACAAAGGTTGATCTTTTGCTTTTGTCACCAAATGGGACGCCCTCCCAAAGGCCGGAATCCAAACTAGCATGCTTGTGGGGGGTGTGGGTTCTTGCGTAAATCAGCCTGTTAATGATTATTCGGAGAAGTTTTGTCAGTTTAAACACAGGATGGTGAGATGTTTTCACACGGTCTGCCATTCCGGTCGTGGTTTACAGGATAATCCAGGATCAAAGTAACTGGCGTATCTTAAAATTGCTTAAAATATAGTTCAGGTTGGGCCTCAATTACCAATATTTTAATATATTAAAGTTATTTCTTAAATGTGTTCTTGAGAAAGGTCCTAAGAAAAAGTCTACATCAGGTTCATGATGTGTTCTTAAAGCGCAGAACTGTTCTCACCTTTGTGCTCTTGAGTGTGTGTAGATTTTGTTCTTACCAGAGAACAAATCCCAGATAAGAGACCACTGGTGAATGTCAGAATCGCTGTGGAAACTGCGTATGTGAGTCTTGTTCCCATGCCTTACTAAGTTGTGGCCATGCAAAAGGATCTCATTCTCACACCTTACTAAGTCATCACCGCATCTTAATTATCTTGTTCCCATGCCTTATTAAGTCATGGCCATGCATTAGGATCTCATTCCCACATCTTACAAAGTCATGGCCATGCATTAGGACCTTGTTCCCAAGGCTTACTAAGTCACAGTCACACATTGGGATCTCGTTCTCACGCATTTCTAATCCGTGGCTGCGCATTAGGATCTCGTTCTCACACTTTACTAATCTGTGGCCACGCATTAGGATCTCATTCTCACGATTTACTAATCCCTGGCCACGCATAAGAATCTCGTTCTCATGCTTTACTAATCCGTGACCACACATTAGGATCTTGTTCTCACGACTTACTAATCTGAGGCCACGCATTAGGATCTCGTTCTTACACCATACTAATCTGTGGCCACGCATTAGGATCTCGTTCTCACGCCTTACTAATCCGTGGCCACACATTAGGATCTCATTCTCACGCCTTACTAATCCATGGCCATGCATTAGGATCTCATTCTCACACTTTACTAATCCATGGCCATGCATTAGGATCTCATTCTCACACCATACTAATCCATGGCCACACATTATTTTTATTTATACAGGGTTCCGTATATTTGGGGTTTGTTCTTGTGTATTATTATAATCTACACACACTTAAAGCACAAAGGTGAGACCAGTTCTGCGGTTTAAGAACACGTCATGAATCTGATGGAGACTTTTTCTTAGAATTTTTCTCAAAAGCGCATTTAAGAACAAATTTAGGAGGATATCAGTGAATGAGGCCCAGTGTAATCTTATGACATGAACTCTTACTAACTAATATACTCTGAGCGTTGCTGCTCCTCAGCCACGTGATGTTGTTGAATCAGATCACGGCAGGTGCAGAAAGCTACTGCAGGCAGAGGCGCCGCTAACAGAGCGGATGTGGTTTCATATTTTTAAGGTTATATAACCAGGTTTGCTCTCTAAACTATAACAGTGTGAGTGCCCAGCATAACACGCTGTCCTGGATGTTAAGGCTGGTGCACGCAAGACACTGTTTCCACAGGGAGCTGCGAAACGAGTCGATGAGTCAGTAATGCCTTAAGTTGTTCCTCCAGGAATTTGCAGTCTTAAATTCAACCAACCGCTGCAGTATTTAGAGTTTACAAGGGCTCGCAATTTCATCCCATCACAGACTACGCTTGCATTTGCATTGGGATGCGAGGTCACAGGGTGAAGGGAATAGGGTAGCACTTCATTTGAAGGCTGCCTGCATAAAGACTTTATAACACATGAATACACCGATCAGTCATTCTGACCACCTCCTCGTTTCTACGCTCACTGTCCACTTTATCAGCTCCACTTACTGTATAGCTGCACTCTGTAGTTCTACAGTTACAGACTGTAGTCCATCTGTTTCTCTGATACTCTGTTACCCTGTTCTTCAGTGGGCAGGACCCCCATGGACCCTCACAGAGCAGGTACTATTTGGGTGGTGGGTCATTCTCAGCACTGCAGTAACACTGACGTCGTGGTGGTGTGTTAGTGTGTGTGGTCAGACACAGCAGTGCTGCTGGAGTTTTTAAACACCTCAGTGTCGCTGTTGGACTGAGAATAGTCCACCAACCAAAAACGTCCAGCCAACCACATCCTGTGGACAGTTTTTGACATAATTTGACAAAGCCTGTTGTCCTTTATATTATGTGTAAATTTCATGATGACTGGACTAAAAGAAATGACCCAAAGAGGCTTAGAAACAGTTCTGGTTCCGTAGACTTACGTTAACAGTAAAGTAGTTTTTTTCATTTTCCTGTAAAGTTACCGTTTATATATGTTTGGGTGTGGGTGTGTGTGTCTATATGTCACTGTCCAAAGTAAAACAATATCTCCAAAATATTAATTTTGCAGTAGTTAATGCAAAGAGATTTTATTCCAGGTGATTTTAGAGCATTTCTGTTGGTCCATTCATGAAATTCTCACACGGTGTAAAGGAGAGCTGGTGTGCTGAAATTATGTAGAAATCAGGTGAGACAAAATAGTCCCCAAAGAAAACGTATTTTTTCTGATTTACCAACATTACGTATACCTGGTGTAGGTTCACTGGTGGTTCTGGATGGTAAATAAAGTGTCTATATCTGTGTTGTAGTCATGGCGACCCCTGGTTCCCATCACCACCACTGTAAAGACATCTGAACCATTTCACACCAAACCGCTCTGAATGAATCCCGACTGTTGAGTTATGCCGTAATGTCGTGATCCGTGTTCTGCAGCGTCTGCGATTACAGCTCAGAACCCACCCTGTCGTGTGAGACTCGGCCTCTAAACGTTACTCCAACTGGTGTTGCTGTGAGTGGGAAGACACGTCAAGGCAAACTAGGTTCAAGCCAACAAGCCAGAAATAGCACTAACCCCCATGCATAGACGTGTGTGTGTGTGTGTGTTCATGTCAAGTCCTTGTGAGTCTCTTTGACCCTGAGTGTGTGAGCGAGAGACATGGTGTAGTAGATACCCCTGAAGCACGAAGCCTCCTGAAAGAAAGCATGAAATCTTTAGTCATGTGACTCATAATAAACTCTCTCTCTTTCTCTCTCTCTCTCTCTCTCTCTCTCTCTCTTTCTCTCTCTCTCTTTCTCTCTCTCTCTCTCACTCACACACTCTCTCTCTCTCTTACACTCTCACTCACACGCTCACTCTCGCACTCACTCACTCACACACTCTCTTACACTCTCACACTCTCTCACTCACTCTCTCTCTCCCTCACTCTCTCTCACTCACACTCACTCACTCACTCACTCTCTCACACTCTTTCACGATCACTCACTCACTCACTCACTCACTCACCCACTCTCCTCTCTCTCTCTCTCTCTCTCTCTCTCTCTCTCTCTCTCTCTCTCTCTCTCTCTCTCTCTCTCTCACAGCCCCTTACACACAGACCGAGGGTACTGAGTCATTTCTGTAATGAGTTAATCTACCAGCAATTTCTTTGAGTAGTCGACTAACATAGAGACCGGCAATATGACGATATTTATCGTTATCGTCATAATCATCGTTATCGTGATGCACAGTATACATTTCTGAGCATATTGTGGATGTGCTTCTGTACCCAGAGCACAGTTAGTTCTGTTTGATTTGATTTAGTGCAGCACAGTGTGTTGAATGTGGATTTCAAATCATTGTATTCGTAGTTTTCATGACTGTTGAAATCAGATGTGATGAGTTTCTTGTATTGTGAAAATATCTTCAAGTATTGTGATGAAGAGTTTCTGTTTCAGTGAGAAATACATTTAAAAACAGCACAGAAGCCCAAATTTGGAATTTCAAAAGTCATTAAATTGAATTTGTTTACATTGATGTTGGAGGTATTTGCTGAAATTCTTACTGAATCAAAAGTACAACTGAATTCCAGAAATTATAGCGTCAAAAAAGAAGCATCACTTGTCTCCTTTTTCTTTCTTTTTTTTTTTCTTTTTTGTTAAATTTCTAATATTTAATCTTCTGCTTCCAGCTTTTGACACAGTTTATGTGCTTTTGAGTGGGACTTGTTTATGTGTTTATGTGCTTCTGCCTTGGTGCCAGATAAAACCCTACATTAAACATTGCTGTCTTCATGGATCCGATTTCTGGGATGTCCAGGTTGCATCTGGATTGTTGTTTTGTATTTTTTGTTTGTTTGTTTGTTTGTTTGTTTTTTCCGCACACCAGAAAATAATACGAAATTTGTAATACATCCTAAAGCAGAGGATCTGGAGGCGTTTAGCTACTAAACGATCACCTTAGTGTGGCACAAAGTTTACTAAACTCTACATAACACAAGCCTTTATCTTCTCTGGGAGGCTCTGCTTTGTGGCATCTACTGGGCCAACATTAGGCCTTAGGACTCGATTGCTTTAGTTCAGTTTAGTTTGTGTATTATTGGTGCGTCGCAGTGAAACGCATCTGTTTTTGCATTTCATGCATCGTAGTGCGCTGTGACTTTTGTGGGTCTTACTTTTTTTTAGGTTTATCTCCATTTGCACTACTATCATTTCCATGTCTGTTGGGTTGGATTGTAACCGAGTACCTGCAGTGGCGAGAGCGACTGGCATTTGGCCGGTAAATAAAATCATCAACGATTTTCGTAATTGATGTAATCGCAGCCCTAAACTCGGCCCTGTTCTCTCCCTCTCTCAAACTCACCCTGACACGGCTTTGACGTGAGGAATGTGCGGAATGTTGGTACCCCTCCGAACGACGTTCAGCCTACCTGCTACAAGCTCACACCGGCCTGCCGAGAGACCGACTGGCCTCAGCCAGAATTAGTTCTTCAGAAACTGTCATCTGACTCTGCAGCTCTGCAGCCCTAAAAGGTGTTTGTGCTTGTAGAGATGATCCATTTCAACTGTGGGTATGAAAATGTATGAGTTTGTAAGGATTGTAAGTCTCAACAGAAGCACATGTGATGTTGTCGGAAAACCGTGTATCTCCAAAATGGTAACTTTACAGTAGAAGGAAAAAACGTACTGTACTTTTAATGCAAGTCAATGGAACCAGACATTTTGTATGTATGTAAAGAAATCTTGTGACCCAATCCTGTTTCTTATTTTTACCCCTACACCTTGTTTTCGAGTGTCCTCTTGCCACTTGGAACTGAGCTATAAGGTGTAGTGGTTGAGATCTTCCCTCTGAAACGAGACCCTCTAATAAAAGAGCATCAATTCATTAACAGCTACCAGCGCCGCTCTGTAGGCGACCCTGCCCGTCTGCAGGGACAGCAGAGGAGGGGAAAGTTCAGCTCCTCACTTCTGGGCTTTAGTTACATTTAGGGATCATACGCCTTCAAAGAGGGGGGCAATTATTTATTATCACCCCCTCTAATTCTTCAGTGATATGAAGCTGAGATTCTCCAGATTCTTGTTTGAATTTTCCCGTTCCACCTTAAATGGAACAGCGGTTACATTCTGGACCTTCAGGCGTCAGAACTGCTGGACTATTTAAGGTGGAACGGGAAAGTTAGCTAGCTAAGCTAACGAGACGTCAGCAAACTACTAGAAGTTTTTAATGCTCGTTATGAAGAAAAGGACCATAATACACTGAAAATTCTCACATTTGTGGGTTTCTTTGGTCTCTCGTGCTTCATCTTGCCGTTTTTCTTTTCTCCTCATATCAGTCTGTCTGGAGTCTCTGAAAAACCTCAGTTTGGAGGGTCATGTAGCCCCAATACTTCGCCCTCCTCCTCCGAACTAGAATCGGGACACCCTACCCCTGGTCATGAACACCTAAATGGAGGGGTGAGGGGTGAAATGGATGGGGCCTTTACTATCTACCATTTCATACCAAACCACAGTGGAAGACTGTTTACATTGAGCTACGTCTTGAAGTCATCTTTAACGTGAATCACAAGGACTGTAACTTTAACCGTGGCTCATTTCAGCTGGAGTTAGAGAGATGAGCCTGGATTAGCCACGACTGTCCGGTGGCATCAGCGTCTTGCTGTGGGGCAGTTTAGGGCACTTTGCTCTCTTTTCTTGCTCTATTTGCCAGTTTAGAGAAACCTCTCTGTGTGTGAACACCTGTCTCTGTGTGTGGTTCTAGTGGGAGTGTAGTGCGTGACTGTTGTCTCTCTGCTCTATTTACGCTGTTCTGTTTCTGTCTGTGTGTTTGTGTCTTTCTCTCCTGTGGGCGTCCAGCATTACTTACTCCCGGGGCCGAGGGGAGTAGACTCATCTCATGTGTCTCACGCAGAGATGCCTGACCTGCCACACAGGTCCCCACTGAGCTGCAGTTGAGGTGTCTGAGACAGGGTTATATACGGCAGCTTCCATAGACCAGCTATCATCTGCTGCTTATAGCAACAGGCACCGAAATAGACAAACTGGAGGAAGTAAGAAGAGCTGAAAGTGTTTTTAGTCCACGCAGCTACTCTTTAAAGGGGAAGTGCAATGTTATTCCACAACATTGGTGCATAAATGAGAGGTAAACGGAGGAATTTGGAGCAGTTTGGTGTGAAATGGTTCAGGTTTCTTTTCAGTGGTGGTGATGGGAACCAGGGGTTGCCATGACTACAACACAGATATAGCCGTTTTATTTACTATCCAAACCCACCAGTGAACCTACACGTGTCTTCTGAGCTTTATATGGAATGTTGATGGTAAAATGGTGATAAATCTGAAGAAAAAAAAAGGTTTTCTTTGTGGACTGTTTTGTATCACAACACACTGCGTGTATCCATCCACCGTGTATGGATTCCTAAACATATGTTTTAGACCAAAATCACATCTCAGACCAGTCATGAAACAGTGACTCAGACATCAGGCAGTGTGTTCATAACCATTTCATGTGATAACTTCTAGAGGCAGACATCTGGTTCCTATCACAACAACTGTGAGTAAATCTGAGTCAGTAAGTATCTCTAGGAAAAACACTCTGAATGACTTTGTTTACTGCTTAGTGATTGGCCGAATATGTTAACGATTTGTTGATATTCCTAATTAAGCAGCAGTCACGCTAGATATTTGCATTTCTTGGGCCGAAAGATTTTAGGAAAAAAAAGGCCACCCATACTGGTGCAGTTAACTTGCTAATTATACACAGTGATGTCACAGAGCTAAACGGAAATTATATATTCACTAGAGTGCAGTGCTGCACACCGATCTATAGAGAACTGGTGTGGTTGGTGACAGTTAGGTGACTTGTGTGCAGCTGCACTTAGCCAGGGAGCTAATGCAGCAGTTAGCAAGCTGACTAACTTGTCTGAAACAAACCGTAGAAGCACAAAAGTAAGTGAATGCAATCATACAGCATTCACTTGTATCTTCTTTCACATGTTTATTAATAGGTTTAACTCGCATGCAAAGTGATGTAAAATGTAAGTTAAGAGCATCAAATAAACTACTGCTGATCTACTAAGTAGTGGCCAAATGGCAAAGATCCGCTGAATGAAGTCAGAAATTTTCCTCGCTGTTTTATCAAAGCGTTTGTTAAACCCCACATTTCTACTTTTCATATTCATGATTTCCAACTCGTGTAGATTTAAAATGGCTTAAAGAAAGTTAACTTCATTTTAAGTTGGCCGCCACCGATAACAAAGCATCGTGGACAGAAGCAGAACATGGGCAGTGGATGGAGAGAAGAGGCGGAGAGGAAGAGAGTCCGAGAGAAGCGAGTGAACAGGTTGGGTTTTCCCAGCCTGAAAGCTTTTGTGGCGTTCCCGGAGGGAGTTATCGGATTTGCTGCGAGCAGCCAACATCAGAGAGAGGGAGAGGAGAGAGAGTGAAGAGGAGAGAATAAAAAACGACAGCCTTTGTTTCATCGAGCAGGTCAAAACGGAGCTTCTCGTTTTCAGATCCTCAGAAGAAGTCGCCGGTTTAGCTGCACTGAACATCTGGCAGCACTTTACCTGAACAGGTCGTGGCTGACGTCACGCTGAGGGGGGCTGCAGCTTTAATGTAGTCCAGCAGGACCTCACCTGATTCTACTACACTCTCAGAAATAAAGGTCCTAAACTGTCCCTGGGGCAGGACACCTCTTGTCACTGGGGTGGGACCCTCATGGGTCCATCTCAGTCCCTTTAGTCAGGGAACATAACTGAACCATTATCCACTGAAATGACCTGTTCTAAGCTGTACTGACTCCACACCCCGCCTCGCCTCCAGGCTTTTACTCTACTGCTCTGTTTTAAAACATTTGGTTATGAAAAGGGACAAATACCAACTTTTCACCTGGAGGAACTGATTTAAGCTCCACAATCAGATCTTAGAACCACTGTAGAACCTTTGAGAGAATATTTACATTGATTGTACCTTTGATGAACGAGAAATGTACCTGAACAGAACCTTTACTTCTAACCGTGTAGAGGCAGTGAGTCTGCAAACAGCATTCAGGTACAGATTACTGATTATCTGTAAAAATGTAATCAAAATTATGACACTATTAAAGTAATTTATTCAGATTTCTTTTGAATTACAAGCAAATAATTCAACACCAACTTAATGCAACTTAAAATAACACTGTCCTATAGATCGTTGTTGGGGAGGAGCTAGGAGCACACATTATGTTGCAGTGCATGCTGGGAACTGTAGTGCAGCTCATGATGAAACAAGCTACTATTACTAATAGTAAATAAAAATAGTTTTAATAGGCCTTGTGTTTGATACATGGTAACAAAATGGACATTTTGTTGGTGTTGCCAGCTGTTCGGTTACCCACTGCCTGTTCGTTGCGGTGAGACCTCTGCAGTGTTGATGATAAGGTGGAGCAGGTGAGCATCTTGACCGTAGTACAGGCAGTTCCGTAGTGCTGTAATTATGTAATTACGAGGATCATTTATAGTTGATGCATAAGCACTGGCAGGAGGAGCTGTCAGTCAACATCGCCATGGTAAATGTTGCTATGGTAAAAGTCATCACAGCACATGTTTACATATGCCTGGATGTCAATATTAGCTTCCGTGAGAGAGCGAGAAAGCGAGAGAGAGAGGAAGTGAAGAGAGATCAGATAAGAACCCGCTTGAGACAGTCGTATGTAAAAGTTTGGGTACCCCTGGTTGAACACGTCCTCTACAGAGAACACACTTCTGCACATTTTAATACACGATTACTGTTTATTTACTAAAATTAGCATATTGGAAAACAAACCAAAAAAGTGGGTTGTGCAGAAGTTATGGTGCATTTGCTATTGTTTATTATTTTGATGTTAAATTCCAAAATTGATAGAAAATTATGCACTAAAATGAGCAGAAAAACATGTTTAGATGTGTCACTGTAGTGAATGTGTTCACTTATTTTTAAATGAACAAAACATGTAATTTGACCAGGGGTGTTCAATCCTGTGCACATGACTGTTTTGTTTTGAAGCTACAGGCTGCGAGATGCTGCTGCTGCTATGTGTTGCAGCTGACCACCATAGGCGCACTGGTGCCAGGGCTAGCGGGCTGCTATGCTAAAGGCTCTCATGACCCCAAGAGACCAGACAGTTCCTTCTATATGACTCTCTAAAGTTTACTCCCTCAATAACAACCTGTACTAACGTTCACTCAGACCTCACAGTGGCAGATTAGCGATTACTGAAATAAGTGGCTCAGCCATTCATGGCCTCCTGTTAGTGTTGTTTTACACGGTGTGCACTCAAGGTCGACTGATTATTGGCCAAGAATACAAATATGAAAAATACATGTGTATAAATATTTTGAGTTTCATTTGTCTCAAAACATCATTTGCTTTGTGGTATCTGTCATAGCTGTCAGTATCCCTGTTGCTGATGCTGCGTTTGTGATACTGATATATCAATATTGGTGCAACACCTGAGGACGTCTAACAAAGGCGCAAGCCAGGTGCAAATATTCTGACCAGTATTCATGGTCATCTTCATCTTCATAACCTGCTTGATCCAGCTAGGGTCACGTTTGCAGTAGGGAAAGGAGAGAAGCCGAGAACTTCCCCTGCAAGTTCCTCAAGCTCATTCTCGGGGATGCTGAGCTGCACCCAGGCCAACTTAGAGATATAATCCTTCTGGGTCTTGGGACGGCCTTGGGGTCTCGTCCCAGTCAGCCATGCCTGGTAATCCTCCAAAGGGAGGCAGCCAGGAGGTCTGAACCACCTCGACTGGCTCAATGTGGAGCTCCTCCCGGATGACCGAGCTCCTCACCCTGACAAGTGGAGTGTTGCCCACCACTCGGCAAAGGAAGCTCATTTCCGCCGCTTTTATTCGCAATCCCACTCTTCCGGTCATTACCCACAGCTCATGACCACAGGTGGGGATCTAGACTGACCAGTGAACAGAGAGCTTTGCCATATGGCTCAGCTCCCTCTTCACCACTACAGTCCGGAACAGTGACCGCATTACTATTGCGGCCTGTCCCAGCCTGCGGCCGATCTCGCCATCCCTCTTCCCATCACTCATAAACAAGACCCTGAGATACTTAAACTCCTCCACCTGGAGCAGGTCCTGTCCCCTTATCTGACCAGTCCTGTGACTGTTACGCCTTCTTAATTTCTCTTTTTGCTGTCAACATCCTTTAAAGTTCTGTCTGTGCTAAAAACAACAGAAGGTTTGTCGCCCCCTACACTTCATGTAGTGTACTACAGTCTGTCGGAACGCAGCTCTGGTCGGTTAAACGACGAACGGAGACAGACCAGTTTGATGGATCACTGTCTCTCTGCAGCAGCACCATCTGATCTGCGAACACTCGCAAACATCTGCTTCACTGCTAAACCTGGAGCAGTGAACCATAAATACACACACACAAGCATGAAAAGCTACACCTGCGCTGAGCAGCGTATCGTTGGGGTCGTTGTGTGTAAGTACAGTTTACTGCTGTGTTCATGTATATTGATTATATAGGGTAATATTGCAGTTACAGTGTGCAGTAGAGGTGTTTATCATTCATAAATACATTTTTGCTTTCAATTGAGGGGTTTTGAAACCATATCCACTGAGAGTAAAGTTAGATTGTACAGGGAGATTCACTCAAAAGAGGCCCCGAATATTCTGCTGTTAGGATGAAGCAACCTGAACCAAAAGAATGCACTACACATCTTGACGTGTGTGTAACCGATTGCATTACGTGTGATGCTGGAAGTAACCTCCGTTTTCTGCCAGACACATGACAAGGTACGGGGTATCTGCACCCGGACGCTGCAAATGGAGGTTAAACATTGCGACAGCTGTCCGGTGCCCACCTCATCACTCCGACGCAGGGGCGTCCCGGCTTGTTCAGAGCTCCATACACCGAGGAACTCATTGCACGTTGTTTGGTTCAGATTGATTCGTCCTAGAGAGAGTTATTACAGAGTATTCAGGGCCTCTTTCGAGTGAATCTCCCTGTGTAATCTATAAGAAAATGAGAAATTGTAATGTTTTCCACTGTTCTGTTAATTTCCTTATTCCTGCAAGGACAGACCTGAAAATAAGAAACAAAAACAATAAGGAAAGTTAAAAAACAACTATTAAAATCTAAGAGAAACAAACAGTGATGAAAGTATTATGATAAATTATGAAAGTAAAAAATGTAAGGGGAAAAAAATGTAGGTATAGTTAAAAAAAACCCACAGAAGTAAAGAAAAATAATGAATAATAATAATAAATGAGAAAAAAAATGGTACTTAAGTAAGAACCGGACATCCTGAAGGACTGTGTGTGTTTAAACCTGTTTGTGTTCTGAGGAAACAGACTGTGTTTGTTTTAAGGACGCTTAATGCCGGTGCTACAGTGCAGTTTTGTTATTTGAACTTAATAATAACTAAAATAATCAAAACAGCTTTATAGTATTGTAGTACAATAACAACCAAACATATTGTGTTTGAACTCTGTGTCATTACACACTCTTGTATGTGGCCATAAAACAATGACAAGTCACAATTTGGGAGATGTAAACAGAGCCATTCTGAGCGGTTCGGTGTGGAACGCTCTGTTCTAGAGAAACTTGCCGCGTCAGAGCTGCTCACAGTGGTGGTGATGGGAACCAGACGTCCCCCTCTAAAAGCTCCTCACTGAAAGCTATTAGTGAAACGGTTCTGAATTCACTGCCTGATGACTGAGACGCTGTTTTTATTATATTATGGTTACACTTTTGTCTAATATGTTTAAATGGGGGAGGAATACATGCAGGGTGTTGTGAGGCAAAATAGTTCCCAAAAAAAACTTTTTTTTCCCCTGATTTTCCACTATTTTCCCATCATCTACAACTCAGAAAACTCGGGTGGGTTCTCTGGTGGTTCTGGATGGTAAATAAAGTGTCTATATCTGTGTTGTAGTCATGGCGACGCCTGGTTCCCATCACAACCACTGGACGTCTGAACCATTTCACACCAAACCTTCTCTGAATGACTTTGTTTACATCAGCTGAATATTGTGGCTGTATATAGTCACACCACACACACACCACATTATTGACCGAGTGTGTGTGTGAGGTATGAGAGTGGCCTTCAGCTGTTGCTGTGGTGACGTGGTTCCTGGGGGGGGGTGATGGGGGTGGAGCATGACTAGTGGGGGATCACATACATTTCCATCACACAGAGCACTATTTCTGTCTCTCTCTCTCAACCCCACCCTAATACAGACCCCCTGTTACCAAACAGGAAAACTCTACACGGCCTGTAAAATCTCACTCTGCCGTGTCTAATCAAGCAACAAGAGGCTGGGGATCATCGTCCAACATGGGTTCTTCTCATTTGTTTAATTATTTGTTTAAATTAGGTTTAAACTCCATCAGCCGTGCCTGATATTACTTAATATAGCTTAATGAAGGACTGATTAGATGAACCAGGTACTGGTCTTAAACCACCTGTTTTCCTGTCCGCTGATCTGGGTAAATCAGTGGTGATGCAGCTGATTGGAAACCGCACGTGGCTCTTTTGCTGCCCTGTTGCGGCTCCTCAGCTGAATCAGATCAGTAGGTAATAATAAAATAATCCTCCTCTACAGTAAAATAAAGCTCTGCTGATCCTTCAACACAGTTTAACAGTAAATGGTCTTAAACGCTGGAGTTAATGTAGAACAGCTGATTCACCCTTTAACCCTGAAGATCAGCGCAGACAGCTGGTCACCATAGCAACACGGAAGACAATCTTGCCTAGCTTGAAGGTAATGGAACGGTAAAGAGAGAGATTTAAGACGAACATCGATATTTGCCTCAGGGCAACAAACCCATTTTCCTCACTTTACGATAAAATTACATATATTTAAGGCCAATGACAGGGTTAACAATAAAGGGAAGAGTTTAAGTAACTGAATAAAGTGATTAAGTGACTCTTATTAGTCCCACAACGGGGAAATTTCACCTCCGCCTTTAACCTATCTGAAACACCACTTACACACTAGTGGACACACACACACTAGGGGGCAATGAGTACACTTGCCTGGAGCGGTGTTCAGCCCGATCTGCAGGGCCCGGGGAGCAGTTAGGGCTCAAGGACACCTCAGTCGTGCACCGTCAGCTCTGGGGATTGAACCGGCGACCTTCCGGTCACAGGGCCGGTTCCCTGACCTCCATCCTACGACTGCCCCATGAAAAGCATACACTTTTCATACTATCTTTTAGTGGGCACTTTAAAACCACTTTTTCAACTTCCATTACCACTTTTTTTGCTATGAGAATTTGCAGAAATATGTTTGTGGCCTAGAAGCAACGTTGTGCAACTGTGGAATGGATGTGGCCAGCCACAAGCCACGTCTCACGGCCTCAGGGAACACAGCTCTATATCGTTTCTTCCTCGGCAGCAAACTCAAAAAGGACCCCTGCACACAC
>NC_051214.1:3690051-3697551 GCF_015220715.1 Pygocentrus nattereri
TCTGTACGGTTGAGATGTAAACAGAGCCGTTCAGAGCGGTTTGGTGTGAAACGCTCGGTTCTAGATAAACGTACCGAGTCAGAGCTGCTCATAGTGGTGGTGATGGGAACCAGACGTCCACCTCTAAAAGCTCCTCACAGAAAGTTCCTACATGAGATGGTTGTGAACTCGCTGCCTGGTCTGAGACGCTGTACAGTACACTGTAAAAAGATAGTGAATAAAATGTGTTGTAGTCATGGCGACCCCTTATCCTTCCCATCACCGCCACTGAACCATATCACGCCAAACCACTCTGAATGACTCAACCGCTGAATTATGCAGACGTTTTTGAAAAACTGGTGGAATTTCCCTTTAAGCGCAGCCTTTAAAGCTCACGTCCTCGCTGAGGTAAAAGTATCCTTTAAATGTTTAACCTGATATGCTTTGTGCAGCCTGGCCGGAGAGGTGGATGATTGAAAGGGGGAAGTGAAAGGGTGAAGGAACAATAGAAGGAACAGGCTGAAGACCTGCGGGTGACGAATGGTGTGTGTGGGAGTTTCTTTTGCGGTGCTGCCGCGGACTCATGTATGCGTCTTTGTTTCAGGTTATTAAGGATAAGTCTCTCGGGAAGCTCTGAAATCCCCTCAGGAATGTGCGAGTGAGTGACTGCGGGAAGAGGCAGCGAGGCTGTGTTACCGACCTGCTTGTAAAGGCAGAGAGAGCAGTAATCTGAGTCCTAAATTACGGCAGGCTGCCAGTTAAAATGAGAGTTCGGTCAGGGTTGCGGTGCTCCAGCATGAACCCGGGTCCGTTAATGATTTATAGATCGAATTATCAGAGAGATTAAAATCAGCTACTCTGCTTAAACTGCACTTAAACTCCTCTTCTCATGTTCATGTGGGTCGTTCTCCGTTTGGAGTTGGGAATTCAGGTGGATACATTTTTGAAAAAAGCAATTATTTTCATCCCAAAACTAAATCTTAATATGTCCATTAATGCGTTGTACATGTAACACTTCATGGCTTTTGTATCTCTCTCTCTCTCGCTTTCTCTTTCTCTCTCTCTTTCCCTCTCTCTACCAGGATGATTGAGGAGGGAGGGAGGACAGGGAAGACCATGGCAGAGAAAAGGCAGATTTTTACGGAGATGAGTGAGTACTGACCTTAGACCTATACCCTTCTTTGACCTCGTTCAGACGTAGGCTACTTATAATGTAAGTGTTCGCTAAGTTCAGGTTTACACATTACTACATCATAACAAACTAGTTTTAATGTTGAGCTTAGTAGTTTGTTTATTTACAAACTACTAAGTTAAATATTTACAATAGCTCAATAGCTCAATAGCTCTGTATTTACAAAGAGAAATTTGCAATATGTACATTTCGTGTACATACTGCAAATTTCTCTTTGTTTTGGTTTTAAATTGTTGTGTTTATAAAGTGTTTATTCTTTTACATAAATGGTTGCAACTGTAACAACTGCAATTTCCCTCTGGGATCAATAAAGGATTATGATTCTGATACGCCTCCGCCTAAGGTGCAGGTGGAAGTGTTGGGGGGGAAAAAACACACAGAAACAGAAAAAAACAGCATAATCAGGACATATTTTTTAACTGAGCTAAAAAACACGGTATTATACACTGTTAATTTACTTACAGCTCCAAGTAAATTAACAACTCGGGAAAAAAACACAGAAACCGCAAAAAACAGCGTAAACAGGACTTTTTTTTGTTGACTCAGCAAAAAAACACGGTACTATACGTTCTTAATTTACTTACAGCTTATATCATTGTCTTGGTTTTCACTCTGAACATGAAGCTAACACCCATAGCTCCAGCTCATTGAGACTCTACTCTCTTAGTAAAAGCCCTTCGAGGGTTCTTTAGTAGGAAAAAAGGTTCTATATAGAACCGTGATCACGCCAAGAACCCTTTGCATGATTAAAGTCATTAAATCATTAAATGTTTACAAATTACAACTTCGCCCAAAAGCTCCCATATATTTTGGAATCACTCCCTCTAGCGTCCCGAAGACATTATTGAGTGGAAAGTCTTCACTCCACACTCCCTGATAATTGCGATTGCGATTAAACTTTTTTTTTTCTTTCAGGGTCTCAGAATTTTGACATGATCCGGCTCTCCACATATCGCACGGCCTGCAAGCTCCGATTCGTCCAGAAGAAATGCAACCGTGAGTAGATCATCTTCATCATCATCATCATCACAGCTGAAACAGGATTCCCACACCTCCTGGAAAACCTGGACATTTAGAGACCAGCGTTCCAGTGATGGGGAACATTTGGACAATAATAAATTGGATAAAAATATTATTGGAAATGGTGTAACTTTTACGTATTTTGGCATGTTTTTGGTTATTAAGGAGCACTTTGAGTGTCCATTCATACCCGTTGTAGCTTGGAATGCAGTAGAGTCAGGACAAATGTGTGGGACCGCCTACAGAAGTGAGGCTGCAATAGCAGTGATGTTGGCGCTTTCATGGAAATTGTCTTGCAATTTGTCCTGGAAAATGGTGGAGTGGGAGCCTGTAAGAGCAGAACAGCATTATAATCACAGCTAAACGCACTGCAATGTCATAATCACAGCTGAACACTATAGTATTATGATCACAGCTCAGAGAACTACAGCATTATAATAACAGCCTAAAGCACTGCAGTGCTAAAGGCAGAGCTAAAACACGACGAAACATGTTAAAAAATCATAATTACAAACAGTTGTTGCTGTTTTAGTGACTGAAATATTGGACAGCTAAACATGTATATCGTTGTTGGAGCAAAACCTTCAAAATGGGAACTTTACAGGAGAAGGAAAAAAGCTATTTTCATTTTAATGCAAGTCAATGGAACCAGAATTATTTCCAAGTTATTTTGGGAGTTTTTTTTTTGGTTCAGCATCATGAAATTTACACACAATGTAAAGAGCAACAGGAATTTTCAGATCAAGTCAAAAACTAAAAAATGAAATTTTTAAAATTATTTTGCAATGTTTAATAAAATTAATAAAATCTCCTGCCATGAATTCTGATTGGGTACAAGTGGAGCAGCTAACGTGGTTCAAATGTCTATGTATAGAACACCTTTTGTATCTTGTATGTTGCCCATCAAAAGTTTGGGGACAGCTTGACACCCTTTTTTTTTTTTTTTTTGTATTAATACATTTTTTAAAAATTTGTTGTTGTTTTTCAATTCCAATTCAGACTTACACACACATCTTTTAACATTTTTCACCTGAACCCAAAAAAATATGTGATCCTAAGAATTGACAAAGATATTATAATTAATCTAGGTCAGGGTTCATTAACAGGGAGTTGAAGATGTTTTGCAGAGAAGATTGGGACAAAATTAAAGCTCAATACTTCAACACTTACTGTAGACGAGCAACAAAGTACCGTCATTATTTTGTCGTGTCTAAATTTTCCTATAATTTTTCCCCTGTATTTAATTTTAAAAGTTTGTTTATGCTTAGGAATTCCTGCTTTTCTGATCATGTTTAGCACGACATTGTTAGACAACATGTGTTTAAATCTAAAGTGCACTCTCCGAAATAAAGCTAACAAACTGGCACTCTTGTCACTGGCTTGGAACCCTCAAGAGTTCATCTCAGCACCTTTAGTCAGGGAACATAACTGAACCATAATCCACTGAGATGATCTGTTCTAAGCTGGACTGACTCCACACACCCCGCCTCGCCTCGCCTCCAGGCTTTTATTCTACTGCTCTGTTTTAAAGCATTCGGTTATGAAAAAGGAACAAATACCAACTTTTCACCTGGAGGAACTGATTTAAGGATCACAAACAGACCTTAGATCCACTGCAGAACCTTTGAGGGAACGTTTCCATTGTTTGTACCTTGATGAACGAGAAATGTACCTTTTATTGTACCTTTATTTCTAAGGGTGTAGATATATCCACTAGACGTTTATTAAATAGCAAAAATAGAAGTGTGTCAATAGTTGTTCCCTCTCACTCTACTAGCTAATCTTTTGGGTATATCATCCTAATGGTCATTAAAGTGTCTTCCTTGGTATAAAGCGCAGGTTTTAAATAACAATGTGAGTTTAATTTTCCAAACTGTTATTAAAAGAGCATTTTAAAACACCTGAAAAGGTTGAGTGCTGGAATCGTAACATTAGAAGTGGATGAAATGTGTGGCTTTATTCCCAAACTAGCACCAGCACTAATTCTGGCACGAAGAAAGTTTTTACAAACTTTTGTATTAAAAACACTTTGAATTGAAAGACTTGAAGTCCCCAAACTTTTGTCCGGCAGTTTAGCTGATGTGGCTGATGTGCTCTTTGCCTGTCCTTTCAGTGCACTTGATGGACGTGTGGAATATGATCGAGGCCTTTCGGGATAACGGCCTGAACACACTGGATCATAACACTGAGCTGAGCGTGTCCAGACTGGAGACCATTATCTCCTCCATCTACTACCAGCTCAACAAACGCCTGCCCACCACCCACCAGATTAACGTCCAGCAGAGCATCAACCTTCTGTTCAACTTCTTGTTGGCTGCACATGACAGGTGCGTGCAGGTTCCTGTGGAAATGATTTGAACAGTGTTATGTAGTCAGGTGAAAATTAGGGATGCTTCAATACAGATACCGATATCGGGTAATTCCAACATCCAATATCACCTGATGCCATGCGATGTAAGCCTAGTGTAGCCGCTGCTCCGCTTGCGTGTTCTCGTCTAGGGGTAAGGTGTCCTGATTCTTGTCGAGATAGAGGGGGAGGGTGAAGTGTTTGGGCTACATAACCCTCCAAACGGAGGCTTTTCAGAGGCTCCAAACAGCACGATATGAGGAAAGAAGTAAAACCGGCAAAATGGAGCACAAGAGACCAAAGAAACCCACAAATGTGAGAATTTTCTCTGTTAAAAAGTTACAGTAACCATCGTATTATCTTAGTATTATGTCGTTTCAGTGTATTATGGTCCTTTTCTACATAACAAGATAAAAATCACTAGTAGTTATGCTGATAGTAGCTAGCTTGCTAACTTTCCCGTTCCACCTTAACTGATGCTGTCTCACTCTACAGTTTGCTTGTTATGGTTTCATATCCGGCCCGCTCGGTCACCTTGTTTCTCGTTTAGATTTTCAGTTATTTCAGCTTTTTCTATCCACACTCTCCTCACTGTATGCTTACATTTATGTATATTTATTTACTTGGTTATTTTTGTGTTTATTGAGCTTTTTTATTTTTATTATTATAAACCACCTCATTTCGTTCCCTTTTGCGTACAACATCGTTTGGAATGACCATAAATGAATCTGGACCTGAGTTTGTGTTTATTTGTTGTGTTTTGCTACCGTCGGACTTGAGCAGGTGGTTCTGACCGTAGTGTCGGTGTGTTTTGCAGTGAAGGCCAGGGGAAGCTGACAGTGTTCTCAGTGAAGGTGATGCTGGCTATAATGTGTGCAGGGAAGATCGTGGATAAACTGCGCTGTGAGTATCTAATCTGGTCACTTGCCGTCTGAGACCCGTCCCACAAAGCACATTTTTTCTTGCTTATCCAGCTCATCTTTTTATCGGGCTACATCACCATGGCAACTTGCGCTGCATGCTTATCTTGCTCCAGGACAGGTTAAATTCATGACTGTGGACTACAAAGCACTCCTCCTGATACAGGTCAATGAAAGTTCCAGTCTGTAAAGCAATACCGCCACCTAGTAGACCTTACATGCAATTACACGTAGGCCAACTGGTGTTGGGTGTGCACCGCAGCTCATTCTTAACGTCTTTTGGTTATTAAAATAACGTATAACACAACTGTGTTATATAACTGTAATATAAGTGTATATATTGTATTATTATTATTATTATTAACAATATTTATAGTTTTGTATAATAGTATATTTTAGTATAATTTCAAAGGTTTTTTGTACATTGTGAGAGAAACCAGCTTCCTTAAAATGAAGAGAGCCTTTTTCACCCTGTTAGTTCCTGTGCTTGGTCATATTAGACATGATTTAACATATCGTACAGTATGCAAAAGTTTGGAGACACTGGGTCAGATGATCGATCAATCAATCAATCAATCAACCTTTATTTTGACTTGGAAGTACATTGAGGGCAACCCTCATTTTCAATGTAGCCGAGCGTTTACAAAAACAGGGATTGACATGACAAAGAAAATAATAACTACATTTAATCATTTTAAATTAAAAGAACATTTAAAATAACAGTGAATAAAAGATAAAAGTAGAAGAACTTGAGATTTAAATGGTAAGAAATTAATATCAAAAATAGATAAGAAATTAGTAAGGTAATAGTACAATATCACAAATTAAAAAAAGTAATGATAAAAAAAAACTTAAAAATAAAATGAGAGGAAATAAATAAATAGATAGATAAAAAGAGATAAAGGGCTAAGGAGAACTAACACAAAAATAAAAGTTACGAATAAATATGATTAAGTAAAACAGGTGCAGGCTGTCTGTAGGTGGTTTGATATTAAAAGTTTAAAATGACTGAGTGACGCCAGTGAGCCGAGTTTTAGTGTTTCCTGTAGTGAATTCCAGCTCACTGGTGCACTGTGACTAAAAGCAGATATCCTAAGACTAAATAAGTTGACATGTCCTCTAAAGAGAACACATTTATGCATATTTTAATGTACAAATACAATTAAATTGCTGAATATTTTGAGGAAAATATTGAATATGGCCAGTGCAAAAGTTACTGTAATATTTTTAATATGATAAACTCGGCACATAAAGAAAAACTATGCACTAAAAATAGCAAAGAAATGTAAGTTTGTTCCATGTAACATATCTCACTGTTGTCGGAAGAAAACTTCCTATCTCCAAAATGGTAACTTTACAGGAGAAGGAAAAAACCTGTTTTACTTATAATGTAAGTCAATGGAACCAGAATTTTTTCACAGTAATTATGGGCTGTTTCTTTCGGCCCATTCGTCTTGAAATTTACACACAATGTAAAGGATAACAGGCATTTTCAAATCATATCAAAACGACAAAAATGGTGATACAAGGTTTTCCAATAACAGCGATATGTCATATTTTCAGATCAGCAAAACTGACCGAATGCGCCAGCGGGCAGGGAGATATAAAATTAACCAATAATAACACGTATCACCAACCCCTCCCGCCCCACCACTGCCTGTCATGGAGAGAAAATGCTCAGATCTCCCTGATATTTCACTCGTGTGCGTCACAGAGCACCCTTTACACTGGGAACATTAAACAAATTCCCTCCGTGATTAACACAGAGTGTGTGTGTGTGTGTGTGTGTGTGTGTGTGTGTGTGTGTGTGTGTGTGTGTGTGTTAGATATTTTCTCTCAGATCTCGGACGCTAATGGAGCGATGACTCTCTCAAAATTTGATCACTTCCTGAGGGAGGGGCTTAAGCTGCCGTCCGCCGTGTTTGAGGGTCCGTCCTTCGGCTACACTGAACACTCCGCCCACGCGTGCTTCCCCCAGCAGGTACACATTTATCAAATCAGTTTTTTTTTTTGCTCAAATCCAGTCTTTTGGACACAATGGT
>NC_051214.1:3705051-3715051 GCF_015220715.1 Pygocentrus nattereri
CAGGCAGCGTTGTATTACAGACGCCCTGCTTATTTACTGAATCTAAAAATATATAAAAGAAAAATATAAAACAGTAAATGTGGGCTGTGCAAAAGTTCTGGGACACTTTGCCTGTTTGGTTTTATTCCTGAATGCTAAACTCAGCAAGTGAGTAGAAACTGCACACTAAGATGTGCCAAACCGGTTTTGTGCCATTTGACTGTAAATGTTCAAACTATTAGGCTGCATTTGTCTGTAAACGATCAGTAGATGTTAAGTTTTTAATTGTTTCGTGGATTTTGATAAAAGTCGGTGTGAATATGTGTGTGATGGTTTATTTTGATGAGATAGAAATGGAAATCAAAACGGGAATAGACTGAAGTGTTTTTCCACAGAACACACACACACACACACACACACACACACACACACACATTCATTCATCATTTCATTCACATGTTCTTTTCTATGTACTTGTCGTGTGTGTGTGTGTGTGTGTGTGTGTGTGTGTGCGTAGCGTGCAGGGTATAGCTGCTGCTCAGCGTATGAATGAGGAACACGCATTGATTGCAGCTTATGTGGACAGACTCCGGACGAGCCCACGGTGAGCGTGTGTGTGTGTCTGTCTCTGTGTGTGTGTGTGTGTGTGTCTGTGTCTGTCTCTGTGTGTGTGTGTGTGTGTGTGTGTGTGTGTGTGTGTGTGTGTGTGTGTGTGTGTGTGTGTGTGTGTGAGACAGAGCTGCGTATCACCAATGAGGTGATAAGTATGCAACCAATTCTGTTTTTATTATTTAACTTATTTTCTGGTCATATATGTCCTTTAGATTTATATACATGCTTTGACTTTGTACTTATGAACAAAAAAGCATGTAAACATAACATAAAGATACATTTTCAAAATTAAATCGATAGATTAAAACAAACATCCCAGGGCTTCAGTCACGGGATGTTTCTGTTGTGGCCTCCACATTCGGGACCGAACCTCTGGCTTTGCTGCTCCACGTGAACGTAACGAGAGGTGAAAGAGGCTAAAATTACTCTCCTCACTTCGGAAGAGAAAAACGTTCCTAGACAAAGTCGATAAAATAGTCTGAGGTCCTCACAGTTTCCCCTGAACTCCTGGTCCCACTTAAACTGGCGGAAATCTGCTTTCCTGGCATTTATATTGATCTCATACTCGCCCCTCCCCCTGTTCTGGAGGGTCTCTCAGCACAGCAAGCCCACCGGCTCCTCACGTCAGGGTGGGTGAAGGATCCCACGGTGCTCATAAAGAGGAGATAAACTTGATTTCTTTTTGTTTTTAACTTTTACATAAACTTTTTTTATTAATATACACTTTATTTGTTTGTATGTATAAGTGCAAAGTCATTGGAAATACATTAAATAACGAGCGACGTACTTGTTTCTCCTCATCGTCTGTTTGTGTATTTTTGACCGTTATGATTCACCACGGATTTATTATAAATACTCTTAATAAACCAGTTCTTGTTCTGTGTGCTTGTGTGTTTCCAGTGCGCTGGACAGTCCCAGTCGAATGGACGAGGAGCACCGGCTAATCGCCCGATACGCATCTCGGTTAGCAGCCGACCCGAGCAACGCAGCCGTGAGTTTCACACCGTTACATTTCTTCTATACCTCAGAGACTTGAGACTCGGACTTGCAAGGCAGAGAGTCAAGAATCATCACTGACTCAAACCTTAGAAACTCGAGACTAGACTTGACTCACATGACAGAGACTCAAGGCTCAACTCTGACTCAAACCCTAGAAACCTGAGACTTGACTCGATCTCGCACAGAGACTGGACACTGGCTCAAACCCTGGGAACTCAAGACTTCCCTCGAACTCACACGGCAGAGACTGGACACTGGCTCAAACCCTGGGAACTCAAGACTTCCCTCGAACTCACACGGCAGAGACTGGACACTGGCTCGAACCCTAGAAACCATAGCGACCATCATTTCTTTTTGAGTCCCTTTGAATCACGTTAGGTACGAATTGGTTATTGTACAAAATTGAGATCAAGGCACATCTGCACAACCACTGACGCCTTCATAACGGCCGCAGACTGACTTGTCATGATGAAGTTGTTTTTTTAGGGACATTTCAATACATGCAGCAGTTTTCAACTCTCAGCTTGTTATCTGGAGCCTTGTGAGGTTAAAACTGGTGGGTTGGAGCAGAAAACTCAGGTTTAAGGTCATTACACACCAAACACCACCTAAAATAAACAGCACAAAGTTGTTAAACATGATTTTTCACATCAGAACTACACCCACCAGAAGAGATCAAATCAAATCAAATCAAATTTATTTGTAGCGCTTTTTTACAACGGATGTTGTCACAAAGCAGCTTTACAGAGTTTCAGAAAAGAAAAAGTTTCAAGAGAACTCTAAGAATGTACAGAAACCCCCCGGTGGGCAAGCCAGAGGCAACAGTGGCAAGGAGAACCTCCCTCAGAACTGAGGAAGAAACCTTGGGAGGAACCAGGCTCACCAGGGGGGACCCGTCCTCCTCTGGTCAAACTACCTACAAGTGATTTTATTACTAATATTAACAGCAGTAGTATTGGTATTATGAATAACTAGGAGTCTATGAAAACATCAGCGTAGGGTGGGCAGCTCATCCGAGGTAGGTGGTAGGCGTGGGCAGCTGGTCTGAAGTAGGTAGCAGGAGGGCTTCGCAGTCGGTCGTCCTTCAGTGTCTGGCCGGAGATGTGGGCGGTTGAATACTCAGAAAAAAGGCAGGGAGATGGAATTAGTTTTATTCTGTCTGTTTGTACGTAAAACAGTAGATGTAAACATTTCCAGAGTGTGGCTAACGACTCCGGCAGATCTGACTATGACAGCTTAACTAAAAGGAGAGAACCAGAAGGACACACAGACACGGCAGCACTCTGAAACAGTTTGGCATCCCTCCGTTCCTCCGTCCACAAACTTGAGTGACCGCGTGCGAGCAGTGGGACGACAGCACCAGCGTCTCAGTTTACTATAATTCCCTGTGTCCATGGACCCCTGGATCTGCTGCCTTTATCTAAGGGGGAACATTAGCTACCAAAAGCTAAACTGAACAAGTGAGTTTTCAGCCTAAATTTGAAGACTGAGACTGTGTCTGAGTGCCAAACAGTTTCTGGAAGATCATTCCAGAGTTTGGGGGCTTTATAAGAAAAAGCTCTTCCCCCAGCTGAAGCCTTATGAATTCTGGGGACTATTAATAAGCCAGCGCTCTGGGATCTGAGTGGTCGTGATGGCTCATAATGAGAAATAAGGTCTTGCAGGTACTCGGGAGCAAGAGCATGTAGGGCTTTATAGGTCAATAAAATGATTTTATAATCAATACGGAATTTAACAGGCAGCCAATGAAGTGATGATAGCCCTGGACTGATATGCTCAAATTTTCTAGTTTTAGTGAGGATCCTGGCTGCGGCGTTTTGGACTAGTTGGAGTTGTTTAAATTCCTGCTCGTACATCCTGACAGTAGCGTGTTACAGTAGTCTAGCCTGGAAGTAATAAAGGCATGTACTAGTGTTTCTGCATCACGCAGGGACAGGGCATTTCTGATCTTGGCGATGTTGTGAAGATGTAGAAAAGCTGTCCTAGTGATGCTGCCTATGTGTTGATCGAATGATAAATCTGAATCTATTATAACGCCGAGATTTTTTGCTGCTAGTCCAGGTGCGGCTGGAAAGTCGGCGAGATTTAAGATTAAATCTGGTGATTTACTTCTTGCTAATTTTGGACCCAGAAGGAGAACCTCTGTTTTGTTACTAGATGTTATGAGATGTTATGGTGTTTGTTTGTTTTTGGAGACTTGAGACACGACTCAAACTTGCACGGTAGAAAGTCAAGACTCATCACTAACTCAAACCATAGAAACCCAAGACTAGACTTGAACTCACACGGTGGAGACTCTCGGCTCCGACTCAAACCCTTGAAACCTGAGATTTGACTCGAACTCGCACAGCAGAGACTCAAGACCTCAGAACTATTATACGTCACAGACATCAGGCAGCATATTGATAATTTACAATCAATTTCTTTAATAACTCTCTGTGAGGGAGCTTTTAGAGGTGGACGTCTGGTTCCTTTCAGCACCACTGTAAACAATTCTGTCTCGGTAAGTTTCTCTAGAACTGAGCATTTCACTCTAAACCGCTCTGAAGGACCTTTTCACGTCTTAACTATTTAATTATGCAGAAATTTTGAAAAATCAGTGGACTTTCCCTGTAATGCTGTAAAAAACTCCATAAATTCAGTTTGAGCTGCTAATCCTTTGGAAATTTGTGGAAAAGTTCCTTACTGGGATACAGCCAGTCCATCAACGTGATGGTCGGTGTGCAGGTTATTAGTTGTCCAGGTGTATGATTAGTTAATTGATGCTCTGAGTGTAAAGGCCTTTTCATCTGGACATCACTGTCTGTCCTGCTCTGTTTCAGCAGAGGCCTCAGCAGCTCAGCTTTGATGCTAACAAGCAGCAACGGCAGCTAATAGCAGAGCTGGAAAACAAAAACAGGTAAAACATGCACACGAACAGCCCTTGGCACAGCTGAGGCCTGCATGCCTTAAGGGACTTAAGGGAAAATCCACCAATGACGGAGCAGAAGAGACCAAAGAAGCCTATAAATGTGGGAATTTTTACTATTAAAAAATTACGATAACCATTAGATTATCTTAGTTTAATGTGGTTTCAGTGTATTATGGTCTTTTTCTTTATAACAAGCATTAAAACAAATTGCTAGTAGTTATGCTGATGTCTTGGTAGCTATGAAGCCTAAATTTTCCATTCCACCTTAAATGGTGCAGCAGTTACATTCTGGCACCTCAGGGATCAGAACTGCTGCTCCTTTTAAGGTGGAACAAGAATCTGGAGAATCTCTGACTTCAGCTTCATATCACTGAAGAATTAGGGGGGGGTGATAATAAATAACTGCCCCCCTCTTTGAAGGCGTATGACTCCTAAATGTGACTAAAGCCCAGCAGTGAGGAGCTGGACTTTCCCCTCCTCTGCTGTCCCTGCAGACGGGCAGGGTCGCCTACAGAGCGGCGCTGGTAGCTGTTAATGAAGTGATGCTCTTTTATTAGAGGGTCTCATTTCAGAGGGAAGATCTCAACCACCGCCCCTTATAAAGAGCTGCAAGAGGCAAAGTGACACTCGAAAACAAGGGGTAGGGGTAATAATAAGAAATGGGACTGGGCCTTAGTCGTTCAGAGTGGTTTGGTGTGGCAAACTGAACCATTTCACACCAAACCGCTCTGAATGACGCTGTTTAAGTCTTAATGATTAAATTATGCAGGTATTTTGGGAAATTGGTGGAATTTCCCTTTTAATCATACTTTTTTATGTACACTGTGCACTGAACAGTGTTGTGATCATCTGAAGTGATGATGAAACAGCTGATGTGGTTGTGTCTATGTAGGGAGATCCTGCAGGAGATCCAGCGTTTGCGTTTGGAGCACGAGCAAGCGTCCCAGCCCACTCCAGAGAAGGCCCAGCAGAACCCCACCCTCCTGGCTGAACTCAGGCTGCTCAGGTGACTCGAGGGGTGCAGCCGTGATCTATGAAGATGTTTTTATTTAATAAATGCTATAATAGGCTGACCCTTTAATTAAATTATGAATTATAATTAGAATAATATTCACACACACACACACACACACACACACACACACACACACACACACACACACACCGTCCCGTCGGTGCAGAAAGCTGTTTTATCTTTTTATGTTGCGGTGAAGTCACAGAAGCCTTTTTACAAATATCCACAGTCACATTGTTTAGAGTCGTTTTATTAAGAAACTTTAAAAAGTCATTTACCATGTGAAGGGTCTCCGCAGCCCCCCACACCCACGCTGTCGTATAGGAATCAGTACAGCTTATTTTTTTATTTGTGATCAAGGGGAAGGTCGGACGCTGTCGTACATGTTAGGAATATCAAAATATCAAAACAAATCAATAATAAAGCGAAGATAAAATAAAAACAACCACACAACGTCGCATCATTTCATTGGAAAGTTCTTGAATACATTTACATTTACAGCATTTGGCAGACGCTCTTATCCAGAGCAACTTACAATTTGATCATTTTACACAGGGTGGCGAAGGTGGTGTTAGGAGTCTTGCCCAAGGACTCTTATTGGTATAGTGTAGGGTGTTTGCCCAGGTGGGGATTGAACCCCAGTCTACAGTGTAGAAGGCAGAGGTGTTACCCACTACACCAACCAACCACCGAATAGAGTCGTCTATATTCTCACCGTTTCTCACTGATGACTACTTTGCCTTGTCCAGCTTAGCTGTAAGAGATTCCATCCTCGATGTCCAGAATTTCATAGCTGAATTTTGTGGGATGATCCAAAGTTGCGAGACAGTTTTCTTGGTGGCTGTAAAACCTGCCGTCGTCAGCCGTCGTTAAATCGAAGAAAACGGAAGAGAAACGTGGCGGCAGTGGATCATTGAGATCACGTACTGTAGATAATCTGCTGTAGAGGTGGAGATGTTATGAGAGGGTAATGTAGTAACTGGTGTGTGTGTGTGCGTGTGTGTGTGTGTGCGTGTGTGTGCGCAGGCAGAGGAAGGATGAGCTGGAGCAGAGGATGTCTGCTCTGCAGGAGAGCCGGAGGGAGCTAATGGTGCAGCTAGAGGGGCTGATGAAACTGCTGAAGGTACACAGACACACTCACTCCTGCTGGAAACTCACTCACTCCTGCTGGAAACTCACTCACTCCTGCTGGAAACTCACTCACTCCTACTGGAAACTCACTCACTCCTGCTGGAAACATGCTTTCTGCAACTGAGCAAACCTGGAATGCACAATAGTGAACATCACTGCTGCACTATAACCCCCCTTCACCCCCTCCTTCACCCACTGTGAGGTGTTCTCCCCTTATTTTGTTTCTTCTTTTAATGCTCAGTGTTTTTACTGTTTGGACTGTGTGATTGGACCCGTTGTCGTTAAGAACACGCCCTGAATCTGGACCTGGCACCTGTTTTAATAGACTATACAGTTTTTTTTTCCCTGATTTTAACCCTGATTTGCCCCTTTTTTCACAATCTAAGCGAGTCTCCACGTTGGGAGCTCGAGGTCGAAGAATCCAAACCCTGACTTAACCAGCCGTATGTCTGGAGAGGTGAAGCGTATTTGTTAGTGTGTGGGTGCCAGACACCCAGCCAGCCCGGGAGACGCTGGGCTGATGCAGTTTTATAGCAGGACTGATGCCAAGATTAGGCTCAGCCTATCCATGACGAGTGACCGGTGTGACAGACGTGACCATGTAGGGATAATCAAGAACAGGCAGAAGAATGTTCTGAATACAGTCACAGTACAGAGACACACACACTACTGAATATGATGACGTATATACAGAACGCTGTGCACTTCACAGAGCAGCATTTCCACGAGCTGAAGCTGGTGATCTGGTAGCGCGAAAGGAGCTAATCTTTATTCCACCGATCGAACTCAAAAACATCCCTGCAGTGAGAGAAGGTCAGAGATTTGTTTATAACGTTTGGGTCCAGATCAGGTCGCTCTCTTTACAGCTTCAGCTCAGCTGCCAGTTTGTAATGAAATATTTCTCCAGCTCTCTCAGTGTGACCTCAGCGCTTCTCGCCACACATTAAACCCCAGTTTGCACTTTCCCTGTGCATTAAAGCCCAAACAGGAGTTCTGGGAGTTTGAGTCCTTGTTCGTAGCCCAAACTCGTTGTGTGTGTTATGCTCTGCCTTTGCTCTGTCGTCTAGTCCAAGCGCCTCACGACAGAAAGCCAAGAAACTCTGTGACAAACTGCCGTTAAGTTTGTGATGCTCTCCGTTTAAGTCGTGTACTGCACTCCCAGCTTTTGTGGATCAAGCACCTTGTTCACATATTAAATACTTATAATGTAATATCATCATAAGGTTTTCTCCAAAACAGCTCAGCCTATGTGACATAAAATGCAAAACAGCTTCCTAAACAGTCGAATGCTGTGTGCCACGTCACGTCATAGTACGCAGACCATTTCTCTTTCACTTACTGACTGGCGGTGAAAACAACATTGACGCTGTTTATCACTGGCGAATGTGCAGCTACTGTTGCGGTTGTTCATTTCTCAGCACCACTGAGCTCAGCCCCTGGCTTCTGATGTAGATGTTTTAAGTAAGCATGCATTAGAAGCTGCTTATTTGGCTTCCAGAAACACTCTGCATTAATCGTTGATCTTGTTTTTTGTTAGTTTGTTGTTTGGGACCACCCCAGACCCTTCTGTCCTGCCGAGTTGAGGCATCACTACTCAGTGTGTCCCGGGACGTCGTCATTTTCAGTTTCACCTGTTCAGTTGCTTGATAACACAAATAGCTGATCAGCCAATCACACGGCTGCAGCTCACTGCATTTAGGCCTGTAGAGGTGGTCAAGACGACTTGCTGAAGTGCAGACCGAGCATCAGAACGGGGAAGAAAGGGGATTTAAGGGGCTTTGAACGTGGCGTGGTTGTTGGTGCCAGACGGGCTGGTCTGAGTATTTCAGAAACTGCTGATCTGCTGGGATTTTCACGCACAACCATCTCTAGGGTTTACAGAGAACGGTCCGAAAAAGAGGAAATATCCAGTGAGCGGTCAGTTGTGTGGACGAAAATGCCTTGTTGATGTGAGAGGTCAGAGGAGAACGGGCAGACTGGTTCCAGATGATAGAAAGGCAACAGGAACTCAAATAACCAACCAGAATCTCTGAGGAACGTTTCCAACACCTTGTTGAAAGTCTGACATGAAGAATTAAAGCAGTTCTGAAGGCAAAAGGGGGTCCAGCCTTTTACTAGCAGGTTTACTACCTAATAAAGTGGCCGGTGAGTGTAAGTCCCAGTTAAAAAGACACTAATCATGTGTTCACAAACATTAGTAGTGCAGTAGTGCGGCACGCCATAGTGCACATGAGCACACATTGGTTCAAGCACACACACGAGCACATACACTTACACGTACAGCCACTAGAGGGCACCAGCTGTCTGAACTCATCTGTTCTCTCCTTCTCTCTCTGTTTGCTTCTTTTCCGTCATTCCTTCTCTCACTCTTCACTCCTCTGAGTAACAGGTTAGACTGTGTGTTTATTCTTTTAATCTTTTCTTCTCTCACTTCTTATTTTTCCCCCTCTTTTCCGCCTCTCTGCCGTCCGCTGTAGGAAGAGGAGCAGAGGCAGGCTGTAAGTTTCCTTTCCCACCTCTGTGTTTGTGTGATATGGTCTCTTTCTCGCATACTAATTCTTTTCTGATGATTAATCGAGTCAGAAGCGTGGGCTTTTTTAATTGTGCAGAGCTTTCAAAAAAAACTCTACTAAGTTCTATTCTGAAAAATATCGTAGCCGGCCAAAGAAAACGAGCATCTCCAAAATGCTCACTTTACATGAGAGGACAAAAACATTTACTTTTAATGTAACTTAACGTAAAGATATTTTATACAAAACTATTTTGGAGCATATTCCATTCATCGTGAAATTTTCACACAGTATAAAATCTTTAGAAAATGAAAAATCAACAAAAAAATTGCATTTTTAAATATTTATTATAGCTTTTTTGGACAGTGGTGCCACAAAGGAAGCATCTGAAAATAGATGCGTATCTATTTATATATCTATATCTAATATGTGGCAGAAAATGTAGATGTGAGTGTGTCAATAATAAAATAATGCTGTTTCTTAATGTGAGAGACCAGCAAGAGAATTAGATAATCTAAAAAAAAAAATTGGTTATTTATAAGAAATCTTTAGTAAACCACGTGTCCTGTTATTACGCAGCAGCATGTAATGCAGAAGTCTTCGTTTGATAAGCACTTGTAGCACCACCACTAATATAACTCTGTTTTCTGGTTGCTGAATGTTGTTGGAGTAGCCTGTTAGCTGTTTAGTCTCGGCCTAAAAGAAACAATTAGCTTCATATACTCCATCACAAACATACGTTTTAGTGAGATCCTGCTGGTGTGGGTTTCCTCTCTTTCAGCCATGCTGACGAAAGTGGGTGCTAATGGCTCCCTCTTGTGGAGAATCTGCTGAACACAGCTT